>NW_027099068.1:2800000-3013000 GCF_037042795.1 Molothrus aeneus | reverse complement strand
GAAGATGCAAGCCGCACCATTGCAGGCACAGTGTGGGCAGCCTTCAGACTTAGAGAAAACAGTACCACTTCCTCCTGCATTTTCCCATGGTTATTATATTGGAAAAGAACGAGTTTTGGACAACTACCTTTCATTCTTGCCAAACTCTTTGCAGACCTCCGTGCAAGCTTTAGAACAAGATTTTGGATGTTTTCTTTCCTGGCAGAGTTTCTCTTTGCAAGATATGCTGGAAAAGCTTTTTGCTGAGTGTAGAGCGGCAAGACACGCAGAAGACGCAGATACGCAGCTCTCCGAAGCTAAGTGCCGGTCCCGGGCTTCTTTCGGCACAAACCGCTCTCAGGAGCTCCCTGCGCTCGCCACAATGCTCTGTGTGCGAAGAAGCCGCTTCTTCGCCTGCGGGAGAATCGGCGAGCGGCAGCTTCCAAAGGCGAAGATTGCAAGCCGCACCACAGGCACAGTGTGGGCAGCCTTCAGACTTAGAGAAAACAGTACCACTCTCCTGCCTTTTCCATTGTTATTATATTGGAAAAGAACGAGTTTTGGACAACTACCTTTCATTCTTTGCCAAACTCTTTGCAGACCTCCGTGCAAGCTTTAGAACAAGATTTTGGATGTTTTCTTTCCTGGCAGAGTTTCTCTTTGCAAGATATGCTGGGAAAAGCTTTTTTGCTGAGTGTAGAGCGGCAAGACATGCAGAAGACGCAGATACGCAGCTCTCCGAAGCTAAGTGCCGGTCCCGGCTTCTTTCGGCACAAACCGCTCTCAGGAGCTCCCTGCGCTCGCCACAATGCACTGTGTGCGAAGAAGCCGCTTCTTCGCCTGCGGGAGAATCGGCGAGCGGCAGCTTCCCAAAGGCGAAGATGCAAGCCGCACCACACAGGCACAGTGTGGGCAGCATTCAGACTTAGAGAAAACAGTACCATCTCTCCTGCCTTTTCCATGGTTATTATATTGGAAAAGAACGAGTTTTGGACAACTACCTTTCATTCTTGCCAAACTCTTTGCAGACCTCCGTGCAAGCTTTAGAACAAGATTTTGGATGTTTTCTTTCCTGGCAGAGTTTCTCTTTGCAAGATATGGTGGAAAAGCTTTTTGCTGAGTGTAGAGCGGCCAAGACACGCAGAAGACGCAGATACGCAGCTCTCTGAAGCTAAGTGCCGGTCCCGGGCTTCTTTCGGCACAAACCGCTCTCAGGAGCTCCCCTGCGCTCGCCACAATGCTCTGTGTGCGAAGAAGCCGCTTCTTCGCCTCCGGGAGAACGGCGAGCAGCAGCTTCCCAAAGGCGAAGATGCAAGCGCACCAGGCAGGCACAGTGTGGGCAGCATTCAGACTTAGAGAAAACAGTACTTTACCACTCTCCTGCCTTTTCCATTGTATTATATTGAAAGAACAAGTTTTGGACAACTACCCTTTCATTCTTGCCTAAACTCTTGCAGACCTCCGTGCAAGCTTTAGAACAAGATTTTGGATGTTTTCTTTCTGGCAGAGTTTCTCTTTGCAAGATATGCTGGAAAAGCTTTTTGCTGAGTGTAGAGCGGCAAGACACGCAGAAGACGCAGATACGCAGCTCTCCGAAGCTAAGTGCCGGTCCCGGGCTTCTTTCGGCACAAACCGCTCTCAGGAGCTCCCTGCGCTCGCCACAATGCTCTGTGTGCAAGAAGCCGCTTCTTCGCCTCGGGAGAATCGGCGAGCGGCAGCTTCCCAAAGGCGAAGATGCAAGCTGCACCACACAGGCACAGTGTGGCAGCTTCAGACTTAGAGAAACAGTACTTTACCACTCTCCTGCCTTTTCCATTGTTATTATATTGGAAAAGAACGAGTTTTGGACAACTACCTTTCATTCTTGCCAAACTCTTTGCAGACCTCCGTGCAAGCTTTAGAACAAGATTTTGGATGTTTTCTTTCCTGGCAGAGTTTCTCTTTGCAAGATATGGTGGAAAAGCTTTTTGCTGAGTGTAGAGCGGCAAGACACGCAGAAGACGCAGATACGCAGCTCTCCGAAGCTAAGTGCCGGTCCCGGGCTTCTTCAGGCACAAACCGCTCTCAGGAGCTCCCTGCGCTCGCCACAATGCTCTGTGTGCGAAGAAGCCGCTTCTTCGCCTGCCGGGAGAATCGGCGAGCAGCAGCTTCCCAAAGGCGAAGATGCAAGCCGCACCACACAGGCACAGTGTGGGCAGCCTTCAGACTTAGAGAAAACAGTACCACTCTCCTGCCTTTTCCATGGTTATTATATTGGAAAAGAACGAGTTTTGGACAACTACCTTTCATTCTTGCCAAACTCTTTGCAGACCTCCGTGCAAGCTTTAGAACAAGATTTTGGATGTTTTCTTTCCTGGCAGAGTTTCTCTTTGCAAGATATGCTGGAAAAGCTTTTTGCTGAGTGTAGAGCGGCAAAGACACGCAGAAGACGCAGATACGCAGCTCTCCGAAGCTAAGTGCCGGTCCCGGGCTTCTTTCGGCACAAACCGCTCTCAGGAGCTCCCTGCGCTCGCCACAATGCTCTGTGTGCGAAGAAGCCGCTTCTTCGCCTGCGGGAGAATCGGCGAGCGGCAGCTTCCCAAAGGCGAAGATGCAAGCTGCACCACACAGGCACAGTGTGGGCAGCCTTCAGACTTAGAGAAAACAGTACTTTACCACTCTCCTGCCTTTTCCATTGTTATTATATTGAAAAGAACGAGTTTTGGACAACTACCTTTCATTCTTGCCAAACTCTTTGCAGACCTCCGTGCAAGCTTTAGAACAAGATTTTGGATGTTTTCTTTCCTGGCAGAGTTTCTCTTTGCAAGATATGCTGGAAAAGCTTTTTGCTGAGTGTAGAGCGGCAAGACATGCAGAAGACGCAAGATACGCAGCTCTCCGAAGCTAAGTGCCGGTCCCGGGCTTCTTTTGGCACAAACCGCTCTCAGGAGCTCCCTGCGCTCGCCACAATGCTCTGTGTGCGAAGAAGCCGCTTCTTCGCCTCCGGGAGAATCGGCGAGCGGCAGCTTCCCAAAGGCGAAGATGCAAGCCGCACCATGCCAGGCACAGTGTGGGCAGCCTTCAGACTTAGAGAAAACAGTACTTTACCACTCTCCTGCCTTTTCCATGGTTATTATATTGGAAAAGAACGAGTTTGGACAACTACCTTTCATTCTTGCCAAACTCTTTGCAGACCTCCGTGCAAGCTTTAGAACAAGATTTTGGATGTTTCTTTCCTGCAGAGTTTCTCTTTGCAAGATATGCTGGAAAAGCTTTTGGCTGAGTGTAGAGCGGCAAGACACGCAGAAGACAAGATACGCAGCTCTCCGAAGCTAAGTGCCGGTCCCGGGCTTCTTTCGGCACAAACCGCTCTCAGGAGCTCCCTGCGCTCGCCACAATGCTCTGTGTGCGAAGAAGCCGCTTCTTCGCCTCCGGGAGAATCGGCGAGCGGCAGCTTCCCAAAGGCGAAGATGCAAGCCGCACCACACAGGCACAGTGTGGGCAGCCTTCAGACTTAGAGAAAACAGGCCTTTACCACTCTCCTGCCTTTTCCATGGTTATTATATTGGAAAAGAACGAGTTTTGGACAACTACCTTTCATTCTTGCCAAACTCTTTGCAGACCTCCGTGCAAGCTTTAGAACAAGATTTTGGAT
Source organism: Molothrus aeneus (assembly GCF_037042795.1). Lineage (NCBI taxonomy): Eukaryota > Metazoa > Chordata > Aves > Passeriformes > Icteridae > Molothrus > Molothrus aeneus. Next base: position 3,009,387 of record NW_027099068.1, on the reverse strand, counting down.
GTTTTCTTTCCTGGCAGAGTTTCTCTTTGCAAGATATGCTGGAAAAGCTTTTTGCTGAGTGTAGAGCGGCAAGACACGCAGAAGACGCAGATACGCAGCTCTCCGAAGCTAAGTGCCGGTCCCGGGCTTCTTTCCGGCACAAACCGCTCTCAGGAGCTCCCTGCGCTCGCCACAATGCTCTGTGTGCGAAGAAGCCGCTTCTTCGCCTCCGGGAGAATCGGCGAGCGGCAGCTTCCCAAAGGCGAAGATGCAAGCTGCACCACACAGGCACAGTGTGGGCAGCCTTCAGACTTAGAGAAAACAGTACTTTACCACTCTCCTGCCTTTTCCATTGTTATTATATTGGAAAAGAACGAGTTTTGGACAACTACCTTTCATTCTTGCCAAACTCTTTGCAGACCTCCGTGCAAGCTTTAGAACAAGATTTTGGATGTTTTCTTTCCTGGCAGAGTTTCTCTTTGCAAGATATGCTGGAAAAGCTTTTTGCTGAGTGTAGAGCGGCAAGACATGCAGAAGACGCAGATACGCAGCTCTCCGAAGCTAAGTGCCGGTCCCGGGCTTCTTTCGGCACAAACCGCTCTCAGGAGCTCCCTGCGCTCGCCACAATGCTCTGTGTGCGAAGAAGCCGCTTCTTCGCCTCCGGGAGAATCGGCGAGCGGCAGCTTCCCAAAGGCGAAGATGCAAGCCGCACCATGCAGGCACAGTGTGGGCAGCCTTCAGACTTAGAGAAAACAGTACTTTACCACTCTCCTGCCTTTTCCATGGTTATTATATTGGAAAAGAACGAGTTTTGGACAACTACCTTTCATTCTTGCCAAACTCTTTGCAGACCTCGTGCAAGCTTTAGAACAAGATTTTGGATGTTTTCTTTCCTGGCAGAGTTTCTCTTTGCAAGATATGCTGGAAAAGCTTTTTGCTGAGTGTAGAGCGGCAAGACACGCAGAAGACGCAGATACGCAGCTCTCCGAAGCTAAGTGCCGGTCCCGGGCTTCTTTCGGCACAAACCGCTCTCAGGAGCTCCCTGCGCTCGCCACAATGCTCTGTGTGCGAAGAAGCCGCTTCTTCGCCTCCGGGAGAATCGGCGAGCGGCAGCTTCCCAAAGGCGAAGATGCAAGCCGCACCACACAGGCACAGTGTGGGCAGCCTTCAGACTTAGAGAAAACAGTACCACTCTCCTGCCTTTTCCATTGTTATTATATTGGAAAAGAACGAGTTTTGGACAACTACCTTTCATTCTTGCCAAACTCTTTGCAGACCTCCGTGCAAGCTTTAGAACAAGATTTTGGATGTATTCTTTTCCTGGCAGAGTTTCTCTTTGCAAGATATGGTGGAAAAGCTTTTGGCTGAGTGTAGAGCGGCAAGACACGCAGAAGACGCAGATACGCAGCTCTCCGAAGCTAAGTGCCGGTCCCGGGCTTCTTTCGGCACAAACCGCTCTCAGGAGCTCCCTGCGCTCGCCACAATGCTCTGTGTGCGAAGAAGCCGCTTCTTCGCCTCCGGGAGAATCGGCGAGCGGCAGCTTCCCAAAGGCGAAGATGCAAGCCGCACCATGCAGGCACAGTGTGGGCAGCCTTCAGACTTAGAGAAAACAGTACCACTCTCCTGCCTTTTCCATGGTTATTATATTGGAAAAGAACGAGTTTTGGACAACTACCTTTCATTCTTGCCAAACTCTTTGCAGACCTCTGTGCAAGCTTTAGAACAAGATTTTGGATGTTTTCTTTCCTGGCAGAGTTTCTCTTTGCAAGATATGCTGGAAAAGCTTTTTGCTGAGTGTAGAGCGGCAAGGCACGCAGAAGACGCAGATACGCAGCTCTCCGAAGCTAAGTGCCGGTCCCGGGCTTCTTTCGGCACAAACCGCTCTCAGGAGCTCCCTGCGCTCGCCACAATGCTCTGTGTGCGAAGAAGCCGCTTCTTCGCCTCCGGGAGAATCGGCGAGCGGCAGCTTCCCAAAGGCGAAGATGCAAGCCGCACCATGCAGGCACAGTGTGGGCAGCATTCAGACTTAGAGAAAACAGTACTTTACCACTCTCCTGCCTTTTCCATTGTTATTATATTGGAAAAGAACGAGTTTTGGACAACTACCTTTCATTCTTGCCAAACTCTTTGCAGACCTCCGTGCAAGCTTTAGAACAAGATTTTGGATGTTTTCTTTCCTGGCAGAGTTTCTCTTTGCAAGATATGCTGGAAAAGCTTTTTGCTGAGTGTAGAGCGGCAAGACACGCAGAAGACGCAGATACGCAGCTCTCCGAAGCTAAGTGCCGGTCCCGGGCTTCTTTCGGCACAAACCGCTCTCAGGAGCTCCCTGCGCTCGCCACAATGCTCTGTGTGCGAAGAAGCCGCTTCTTCGCCTCCGGGAGAATCGGCGAGCGGCAGCTTCCCAAAGGCGAAGATGCAAGCTGCACCACACAGGCACAGTGTGGGCAGCCTTCAGACTTAGAGAAAACAGTACTTTACCACTCTCCTGCCTTTTCCATTGTTATTATATTGGAAAAGAACGAGTTTTGGACAACTACCTTTCATTCTTGCCAAACTCTTTGCAGACCTCCGTGCAAGCTTTAGAACAAGATTTTGGATGTTTTCTTTCCTGGCAGAGTTTCTCTTTGCAAGATATGCTGGAAAAGCTTTTTGCTGAGTGTAGAGCGGCAAGACACGCAGAAGACGCAGATACGCAGCTCTCCGAAGCTAAGTGCCGGTCCCGGGCTTCTTTGGCACAAACCGCTCTCAGGAGCTCCCTGCGCTCGCCACAATGCTCTGTGTGCGAAGAAGCCGCTTCTTCGCCTCCGGGAGAATCGGCGAGCGGCAGCTTCCCAAAGGCGAAGATGCAAGCCGCACCACACAGGCACAGTGTGGGCAGCCTTCAGACTTAGAGAAAACAGTACTTTACCACTCTCCTGCCTTTTCCATGGTTATTATATTGGAAAAGAACGAGTTTTGGACAACTACCTTTCATTCTTGCCAAACTCTTTGCAGACCTCCGTGCAAGCTTTAGAACAAGATTTTGGATGTTTTCTTTCCTGGCAGAGTTTCTCTTTGCAAGATATGCTGGAAAAGCTTTTTGCTGAGTGTAGAGCGGCAAGACACGCAGAAGACGCAGATACGCAGCTCTCCGAAGCTAAGTGCCGGTCCCGGGCTTCTTTCGGCACAAACCGCTCTCAGGAGCTCCCTGCGCTCGCCACAATGCTCTGTGTGCGAAGAAGCCGCTTCTTCGCCTCCGGGAGAATCGGCGAGCGGCAGCTTCCCAAAGGCGAAGATGCAAGCTGCACCACACAGGCACAGTGTGGGCAGCCTTCAGACTTAGAGAAAACAGTACCACTCTCCTGCCTTTTCCATGGTTATTATATTGGAAAAGAACGAGTTTTGGACAACTACCTTTCATTCTTGCCAAACTCTTTGCAGACCTCCTGTGCAAGCTTTAGAACAAGATTTTGGATGTTTTCTTTCCTGGCAGAGTTTCTCTTTGCAAGATATGCTGGAAAAGCTTTTTGCTGAGTGTAGAGCGGCAAGACATGCAGAAGACGCAGATACGCAGCTCTCCGAAGCTAAGTGCCGGTCCCGGGCTTCTTTTGGCACAAACCGCTCTCAGGAGCTCCCTGCGCTCGCCACAATGCTCTGTGTGCGAAGAAGCCGCTTCTTCGCCTCCGGGAGAATCGGCGAGCGGCAGCTTCCCAAAGGCGAAGATGCAAGCCGCACCATGCAGGCACAGTGTGGGCAGCCTTCAGACTTAGAGAAAACAGTACTTTACCACTCTCCTGCCTTTTCCATGGTTATTATATTGGAAAAGAACGAGTTTTGGACAACTACCTTTCATTCTTGCCAAACTCTTTGCAGACCTCCGTGCAAGCTTTAGAACAAGATTTTGGATGTTTTCTTTCCTGGCAGAGTTTCTCTTTGCAAGATATGCTGGAAAAGCTTTTGGCTGAGTGTAGAGCGGCAAGACACGCAGAAGACGCAGATACGCAGCTCTCCGAAGCTAAGTGCCGGTCCCGGGCTTCTTTCGGCACAAACCGCTCTCAGGAGCTCCCTGCGCTCGCCACAATGCTCTGTGTGCGAAGAAGCCGCTTCTTCGCCTCCGGGAGAATCGGCGAGCGGCAGCTTCCCAAAGGCGAAGATGCAAGCCGCACCACACAGGCACAGTGTGGGCAGCCTTCAGACTTAGAGAAAACAGTACCACTCTCCTGCCTTTTCCATGGTTATTATATTGGAAAAGAACGAGTTTTGGACAACTACCTTTCATTCTTGCCAAACTCTTTGCAGACCTCCGTGCAAGCTTTAGAACAAGATTTTGGATGTTTTCTTTCCTGGCAGAGTTTCTCTTTGCAAGATATGCTGGAAAAGCTTTTTGCTGAGTGTAGAGCGGCAAGACACGCAGAAGACGCAGATACGCAGCTCTCCGAAGCTAAGTGCCGGTCCCGGGCTTCTTTCGGCACAAACCGCTCTCAGGGAGCTCCCTGCGCTCGCCACAATGCTCTGTGTGCGAAGAAGCCGCTCTTCGCCTCCGGGAGAATCGGCGAGCGGCAGCTTCCCAAAGGCGAAGATGCAAGCTGCACCACACAGGCACAGTGTGGGCAGCCTTCAGACTTAGAGAAAACAGTACCACTCTCCTGCCTTTTCCATGGTTATTATATTGGAAAAGAACGAGTTTTGGACAACTACCTTTCATTCTTGCCAAACTCTTTGCAGACCTCCGTGCAAGCTTTAGAACAAGATTTTGGATGTTTTCTTTCCTGGCAGAGTTTCTCTTTGCAAGATATGCTGGAAAGCTTTTTGCTGAGTGTAGAGCGGCAAGACATGCAGAAGACCAGATACGCAGCTCTCCGAAGCTAAGTGCCGGTCCCGGGCTTCTTTTGGCACAAACCGCTCTCAGGAGCTCCCTGCGCTCGCCACAATGCTCTGTGTGCGAAGAAGCCGCTTCTTCGCCTCCGGGAGAATCGGCGAGCGGCAGCTTCCCAAAGGCGAAGATGCAAGCCGCACCATGCAGGCACAGTGTGGGCAGCCTTCAGACTTAGAGAAAACAGACTTTACCACTCTCCTGCCTTTTCCATGGTTATTATATTGGAAAAGAACGAGTTTTGGACAACTACCTTTCATTCTTGCCAAACTCTTTGCAGACCTCCGTGCAAGCTTTAGAACAAGATTTTGGATGTTTTCTTTCCTGGCAGAGTTTCTCTTTGCAAGATATGCTGGAAAAGCTTTTGGCTGAGTGTAGAGCGGCAAGACACGCAGAAGACGCAGATACGCAGCTCTCCGAAGCTAAGTGCCGGTCCCGGGGCTTCTTTCGGCACAAACCGCTCTCAGGAGCTCCCTGCGCTCGCCACATGCTCTGTGTGCGAAGAAGCCGCTTCTTCGCCTCCGGGAGAATCGGCGGAGCGGCAGCTTCCCAAAGGCGAAGATGCAAGCCGCACCACACAGGCACAGTGTGGGCAGCCTTCAGACTTAGAGAAAACAGTACCACTCTCCTGCCTTTTCCATTGTTATTATATTGGAAAAGAACGAGTTTTGGACAACTACCTTTTCATTCTTGCCAAACTCTTTGCAGACCTCCGTGCAAGCTTTAGAACAAGATTTGGATGTTTTCTTTCCTGGCAGAGTTTCTCTTTGCAAGATATGCTGGAAAAGCTTTTGGCTGAGTGTAGAGCGGCAAGACACGCAGAAGACGCAGATACGCAGCTCTCCGAAGCTAAGTGCCGGTCCCGGGCTTCTTTCGGCACAAACCGCTCTCAGGAGCTCCCTGCGCTCGCCACAATGCTCTGTGTGCGAAGAAGCCGCTTCTTCGCCTCCGGGAGAATCGGCGAGCGGCAGCTTCCCAAAGGCGAAGATGCAAGCCGCACCATGCAGGCACAGTGTGGGCAGCCTTCAGACTTAGAGAAAACAGTACCACTCTCCTGCCTTTTCCATGGTTATTATATTGGAAAAGAACGAGTTTTGGACAACTACCTTTCATTCTTGCCAAACTCTTTGCAGACCTCTGTGCAAGCTTTAGAACAAGATTTTGGATGTTTTCTTTCCTGGCAGAGTTTCCTCTTTGCAAGATATGCTGGAAAAGCTTTTTGCTGAGTGTAGAGCGGCAAGACACGCAGAAGACGCAGATACGCAGCTCTCCGAAGCTAAGTGCCGGTCCCGGGCTTCTTTCGGCACAAACCGCTCTCAGGAGCTCCCTGCGCTCGCCACAATGCTCTGTGTGCGAAGAAGCCGCTTCTTCGCTCCGGGAGAATCGGCGAGCGGCAGCTTCCAAAGGCGAAGATGCAAGCCGCACCATGCAGGCACAGTGTGGGCAGCCTTCAGACTTAGAGAAAACAGTACTACCACTCTCCTGCCTTTTCCATGGTTATTATATTGGAAAAGAACAAGTTTTGGACAACTACCTTTCATTCTTGCCAAACTCTTTGCAGACCTCCGTGCAAGCTTTAGAACAAGATTTTGGATGTTTTCTTTCCTGGCAGAGTTTCTCTTTGCAAGATATGCTGGAAAAGCTTTTTGCTGAGTGTAGAGCGGCAAGACACGCAGAAGACGCAGATACGCAGCTCTCCGAAGCTAAGTGCCGGTCCCGGGCTTCTTTCGGCACAAACCGCTCTCAGGAGCTCCCTGCGCTCGCCACAATGCTCTGTGTGCGAAGAAGCCGCTTCTTCGCCTCCGGGAGAATCGGCGAGCGGCAGCTTCCCAAAGGCGAAGATGCAAGCTGCACCACACAGGCACAGTGTGGGCAGCCTTCAGACTTAGAGAAAACACTACTTTACCACTCTCCTGCCTTTTCCATTGTTATTATATTGGAAAAGAACGAGTTTTGGACAACTACCTTTCATTCTTGCCAAACTCTTTGCAGACCTCCGTGCAAGCTTTAGAACAAGATTTTGGATGTTTTCTTTCCTGGCAGAGTTTCTCTTTGCAAGATATGGGTGGAAAAGCTTTTTGCTGAGTGTAGAGCGGCAAGACACGCAGAAGACGCAGATACGCAGCTCTCCGAAGCTAAGTGCCGGTCCCGGGCTTCTTTTGGCACAAACCGCTCTCAGGAGCTCCCTGCGCTCGCCACAATGCTCTGTGTGCGAAGAAGCCGCTTCTTCGCCTCCGGGAGAATCGGCGAGCGGCAGCTTCCCAAAGGCGAAGATGCAAGCCGCACCACACAGGCACAGTGTGGGCAGCCTTCAGACTTAGAGAAAACAGTACATTACCACTCTCCTGCCTTTTCCATTGTTATTATATTGGAAAAGAACGAGTTTTGGACAACTACCTTTCAATTCTTGCCAAACTCTTTGCAGACCTCCGTGCAAGCTTTAGAACAAGATTTTGGATGTTTTCTTTCCCTGGCAGAGTTTCTCTTTGCAAGATATGCTGGAAAAGCTTTTTGCTGAGTGTAGAGCGGCAAGACACGCAGAAGACGCAGATACGCAGCTCTCCGAAGCTAAGTGCCGGTCCCGGGCTTCTTTTGGCACAAACCGCTCTCAGGAGCTCCCTGCGCTCGCCACAATGCTCTGTGTGCGAAGAAGCCGCTTCTTCGCCTCCGGGAGAATCGGCGAGCGGCAGTTTCCCCAAAGGCGAAGATGCAAGCCGCACCATGCAGGCACAGTGTGGGCAGCCTTCAGACTTAGAGAAAACAGTACCACTCTCCTGCCTTTTCCATGGTTATTATATTGGAAAAGAACAAGTTTTGGACAACTACCTTTCATTCTTGCCAAACTCTTTGCAGACCTCCGTGCAAGCTTTAGAACAAGATTTTGGATGTTTTCTTTCCTGGCAGAGTTTCTCTTTGCAAGATATGCTGGAAAAGCTTTTGGCTGAGTGTAGAGCGGCAAGACACGCAGAAGACGCAGATACGCAGCTCTCCGAAGCTAAGTGCCGGTCCCGGGCTTCTTTCGGCACAACCGCTCTCAGGAGCTCCCTGCGCTCGCCACAATGCTCTGTGTGCGAAGAAGCCGCTTCTTCGCCTCTGGGAGAATCGGCGAGCGGCAGCTTCCCAAAGGCGAAGATGCAAGCTGCACCACACAGGCACAGTGTGGGCAGCCTTCAGACTTAGAGAAAACAGTACTTTACCACTCTCCTGCCTTTTCCATGGTTATTATATTGGAAAAGAACGAGTTTTGGACAACTACCTTTCATTCTTGCCAAACTCTTTGCAGACCTCCGTGCAAGCTTTAGAACAAGATTTTGGATGTTTTCTTTCCTGGCAGAGTTTCTCTTTGCAAGATATGCTGGAAAAGCTTTTTGCTGAGTGTAGAGCGGCAAGACACGCAGAAGACGCAGATACGCAGCTCTCCGAAGCTAAGTGCCGGTCCCGGCTTCTTTCGGCACAAACCGCTCTCAGGAGCTCCCTGCGCTCGCCACAATGCTCTGTGTGCGAAGAAGCCGCCTTCTTCGCCTCCGGGAGAATCGGCGAGCGGCAGCTTCCCAAAGGCAAAGATGCAAGCCGCACCATGCAGGCACAGTGTGGGCAGCCTTCAGACTTAGAGAAAACAGTACTTTACCACTCTCCTGCCTTTTCCATGGTTATTATATTGGAAAAGAACGAGTTTTGGACAACTACCTTTCATTCTTGCCAAACTCTTTGCAGACCTCTGTGCAAGCTTTAGAACAAGATTTTGGATGTTTTCTTTCCTGGCAGAGTTTCTCTTTGCAAGATATGGTGGAAAAGCTTTTTGCTGAGTGTAGAGCGGCAAGACACGCAGAAGACGCAGATACGCAGCTCTCCGAAGCTAAGTGCCGGTCCCGGGCTTCTTTCGGCACAAACCGCTCTCAGGAGCTCCCTGCGCTCGCCACAATGCTCTGTGTGCGAAGAAGCCGCTTCTTCGCCTCCGGGAGAATCGGCGAGCGGCAGCTTCCCAAAGGCGAAGATGCAAGCCGCACCATGCAGGCACAGTGTGGGCAGCATTCAGACTTAGAGAAAACAGTACTTTACCACTCTCCTGCCTTTTCCATGGTTATTATATTGGAAAAGAACGAGTTTTGGACAACTACCTTTCATTCTTGCCAAACTCTTTGCAGACCTCCGTGCAAGCTTTAGAACAAGATTTTGGATGTTTTCTTTCCTGGCAGAGTTTCTCTTTGCAAGATATGGTGGAAAAGCTTTTTGCTGAGTGTAGAGCGGCAAGACACGCAGAAGACGCAGATACGCAGCTCTCCGAAGCTAAGTGCCGGTCCCGGGCTTCTTTCGGCACAAACCGCTCTCAGGAGCTCCCTGCGCTCGCCACAATGCTCTGTGTGCGAAGAAGCCGCTTCTTCGCCTCCGGGAGAATCGGCGAGCGGCAGCTTCCCAAAGGCGAAGATGCAAGCCGCACCATGCAGGCACAGTGTGGGCAGCCTTCAGACTTAGAGAAAACAGTACCACTCTCCTGCCTTTTCCATGGTTATTATATTGGAAAAGAACGAGTTTTGGACAACTACCTTTCATTCTTGCCAAACTCTTTGCAGACCTCCGTGCAAGCTTTAGAACAAGATTTTGGATGTTTTCTTTCCTGGCAGAGTTTCTCTTTGCAAGATATGCTGGAAAAGCTTTTTGCTGAGTGTAGAGCGGCAAGACACGCAGAAGACGCAGATACGCAGCTCTCCGAAGCTAAGTGCCGGTCCCGGGCTTCTTTCGGCACAAACCGCTCTCAGGAGCTCCCTGCGCTCGCCACAATGCTCTGTGTGCGAAGAAGCCGCTTCTTCGCCTCTGGGAGAATCGGCGAGCGGCAGCTTCCCAAAGGCGAAGATGCAAGCTGCACCACACAGGCACAGTGTGGGCAGCCTTCAGACTTAGAGAAAACAGTACTTTACCACTCTCCTGCCTTTTCCATTGTTATTATATTGGAAAAGAACGAGTTTTGGACAACTACCTTTCATTCTTGCCAAACTCTTTGCAGACCTCCGTGCAAGCTTTAGAACAAGATTTTGGATGTTTTCTTTCCTGGCAGAGTTTCTCTTTGCAAGATATGGAGGAAAAGCTTTTTGCTGAGTGTAGAGCGGCAAGACACGCAGAAGACGCAGATACGCAGCTCTCCGAAGCTAAGTGCCGGTCCCGGGCTTCTTTTGGCACAAACCGCTCTCAGGAGCTCCCTGCGCTCGCCACAATGCTCTGTGTGCGAAGAAGCCGCTTCTTCGCCTCCGGGAGAATCGGCGAGCGGCAGCTTCCCAAAGGCAAAGATGCAAGCCGCACCACACAGGCACAGTGTGGGCAGCCTTCAGACTTAGAGAAAACAGTACCACTCTCCTGCCTTTTCCATGGTTATTATATTGGAAAAGAACGAGTTTTGGACAACTACCTTTCATTCTTGCCAAACTCTTTGCAGACCTCCGTGCAAGCTTTAGAACAAGATTTTGGATGTTTTCTTTCCTGGCAGAGTTTCTCTTTGCAAGATATGCTGGAAAAGCTTTTTGCTGAGTGTAGAGCGGCAAGACACGCAGAAGACGCAGATACGCAGCTCTCCGAAGCTAAGTGCCGGTCCCGGGCTTCTTTTGGCACAAACCGCTCTCAGGAGCTCCCTGCGCTCGCCACAATGCTCTGTGTGCGAAGAAGCCGCTTCTTCGCCTCCGGGAGAATCGGCGAGCGGCAGCTTCCCAAAGGCGAAGATGCAAGCCGCACCATGCAGGCACAGTGTGGGCAGCCTTCAGACTTAGAGAAAACAGTACCTCTCTCCTGCCTTTTCCATGGTTATTATATTGGAAAAGAACGAGTTTTGGACAACTACCTTTCATTCTTGCCAAACTCTTTGCAGACCTCCGTGCAAGCTTTAGAACAAGATTTTGGATGTTTTCTTTCCTGGCAGAGTTTCTCTTTGCAAGATATGGTGGAAAAGCTTTTTGCTGAGTGTAGAGCGGCAAGACACGCAGAAGACGCAGATACGCAGCTCTCCGAAGCTAAGTGCCGGTCCCGGGCTTCTTTCGGCACAAACCGCTCTCAGGAGCTCCCTGCGCTCGCCACAATGCTCTGTGTGTGAAGAAGCCGCTTCTTCGCCTCCGGGAGAATCGGCGAGCGGCAGCTTCCCAAAGGCGAAGATGCAAGCCGCACCATGCAGGCACAGTGTGGGCAGCCTTCAGACTTAGAGAAAACAGTACCACTCTCCTGCCTTTTCCATGGTTATTATATTGGAAAAGAACGAGTTTTGGACAACTACCTTTCATTCTTGCCAAACTCTTTGCAGACCTCCGTGCAAGCTTTAGAACAAGATTTTGGATGTTTTCTTTCCTGGCAGAGTTTCTCTTTGCAAGATATGCTGGAAAAGCTTTTTGCTGAGTGTAGAGCGGCAAGACACGCAGAAGACGCAGATACGCAGCTCTCCGAAGCTAAGTGCCGGTCCCGGGCTTCTTTCGGCACAAACCGCTCTCAGGAGCTCCCTGCGCTCGCCACAATGCTCTGTGTGCGAAGAAGCCGCTTCTTCGCCTCTGGGAGAATCGGCGAGCGGCAGCTTCCCAAAGGCGAAGATGCAAGCCGCACCATGCAGGCACAGTGTGGGCAGCCTTCAGACTTAGAGAAAACAGTACCACTCTCCTGCCTTTTCCATGGTTATTATATTGGAAAAGAACGAGTTTTGGACAACTACCTTTCATTCTTGCCAAACTCTTTGCAGACCTCCGTGCAAGCTTTAGAACAAGATTTTGGATGTTTTCTTTCCTGGCAGAGTTTCTCTTTGCAAGATATGCTGGAAAAGCTTTTGGCTGAGTGTAGAGCGGCAAGACACGCAGAAGACGCAGATACGCAGCTCTCCGAAGCTAAGTGCCGGTCCCGGGCTTCTTTCGGCACAAACCGCTCTCAGGAGCTCCCTGCGCTCGCCACAATGCTCTGTGTGCGAAGAAGCCGCTTCTTCGCCTGCGGGAGAATCGGCGAGCGGCAGCTTCCCAAAGGCGAAGATGCAAGCCGCACCAGGCAGGCACAGTGTGGGCAGCCTTCAGACTTAGAGAAAACAGTACTTTACCACTCTCCTGCCTTTTCCATTGTTATTATATTGGAAAAGAACAAGTTTTGGACAACTACCTTTCATTCTTGCTAAACTCTTTGCAGACCTCCGTGCAAGCTTTAGAACAAGATTTTGGATGTTTTCTTTCCTGGCAGAGTTTCTCTTTGCAAGATATGGTGGAAAAGCTTTTTGCTGAGTGTAGAGCGGCAAGACATGCAGAAGACGCAGATACGCAGCTCTCCGAAGCTAAGTGCCGGTCCCGGGCTTCTTTTGGCACAAACCGCTCTCAGGAGCTCCCTGCGCTCGCCACAATGCTCTGTGTGCGAAGAAGCCGCTTCTTCGCCTCCGGGAGAATCGGCGAGCCGCAGCTTCCCAAAGGCGAAGATGCAAGCTGCACCACACAGGCACAGTGTGGGCAGCCTTCAGACTTAGAGAAAACAGTACTTTACCACTCTCCTGCCTTTTCCATTGTTATTCTATTGGAAAAGAACGAGTTTTGGACAACTACCTTTCATTCTTGCCAAACTCTTTGCAGACCTCCGTGCAAGCTTTAGAACAAGATTTTGGATGTTTTCTTTCCTGGCAGAGTTTCTCTTTGCAAGATATGCTGGAAAAGCTTTTTGCTGAGTGTAGAGCGGCAAGACACGCAGAAGACGCAGATACGCAGCTCTCCGAAGCTAAGTGCCGGTCCCGGGCTTCTTTCGGCACAAACCGCTCTCAGGAGCTCCCTGCGCTCGCCACAATGCTCTGTGTGCGAAGAAGCCGCTTCTTCGCCTCCGGGAGAATCGGCGAGCGGCAGCTTCCCAAAGGCAAAGATGCAAGCCGCACCATGCAGGCACAGTGTGGGCAGCCTTCAGACTTAGAGAAAACAGTACTTTACCACTCTCCTGCCTTTTCCATGGTTATTATATTGGAAAAGAACGAGTTTTGGACAACTACCTTTCATTCTTGCCAAACTCTTTGCAGACCTCCGTGCAAGCTTTAGAACAAGATTTTGGATGTTTTCTTTCCTGGCAGAGTTTCTCTTTGCAAGATATGGTGGAAAAGCTTTTTGCTGAGTGTAGAGCGGCAAGACACGCAGAAGACGCAGATACGCAGCTCTCCGAAGCTAAGTGCCGGTCCCGGGCTTCTTTCGGCACAAACCGCTCTCAGGAGCTCCCTGCGCTCGCCACAATGCTCTGTGTGCGAAGAAGCCGCTTCTTCGCCTCCGGGAGAATCGGCGAGCGGCAGCTTCCCAAAGGCGAAGATGCAAGCCGCACCATGCAGGCACAGTGTGGGCAGCATTCAGACTTAGAGAAAACAGTACTTTACCACTCTCCTGCCTTTTCCATGGTTATTATATTGGAAAAGAACGAGTTTTGGACAACTACCTTTCATTCTTGCCAAACTCTTTGCAGACCTCCGTGCAAGCTTTAGAACAAGATTTTGGATGTTTTCTTTTCTGGCAGAGTTTCTCTTTGCAAGATATGCTGGAAAAGCTTTTTGCTGAGTGTAGAGCGGCAAGACACGCAGAAGACGCAGATACGCAGCTCTCCGAAGCTAAGTGCCGGTCCCGGGCTTCTTTCGGCACAAACCGCTCTCAGGAGCTCCCTGCGCTCGCCACAATGCTCTGTGTGCGAAGAAGCCGCTTCTTCGCCTCCGGGAGAATCGGCGAGCGGCAGCTTCCCAAAGGCGAAGATGCAAGCTGCACCACACAGGCACAGTGTGGGCAGCCTTCAGACTTAGAGAAAACAGTACTTTACCACTCTCCTGCCTTTTCCATTGTTATTATATTGGAAAAGAACGAGTTTTGGACAACTACCTTTCATTCTTGCCAAACTCTTTGCAGACCTCCGTGCAAGCTTTAGAACAAGATTTTGGATGTTTTCTTTCCTGGCAGAGTTTCTCTTTGCAAGATATGGAGGAAAAGCTTTTTGCTGAGTGTAGAGCGGCAAGACACGCAGAAGACGCAGATACGCAGCTCTCCGAAGCTAAGTGCCGGTCCCGGGCTTCTTTTGGCACAAACCGCTCTCAGGAGCTCCCTGCGCTCGCCACAATGCTCTGTGTGCGAAGAAGCCGCTTCTTCGCCTCCGGGAGAATCGGCGAGCGGCAGCTTCCCAAAGGCGAAGATGCAAGCCGCACCACACAGGCACAGTGTGGGCAGCCTTCAGACTTAGAGAAAACAGTACCACTCTCCTGCCTTTTCCATGGTTATTATATTGGAAAAGAACGAGTTTTGGACAACTACCTTTCATTCTTGCCAAACTCTTTGCAGACCTCCGTGCAAGCTTTAGAACAAGATTTTGGATGTTTTCTTTCCTGGCAGAGTTTCTCTTTGCAAGATATGCTGGAAAAGCTTTTTGCTGAGTGTAGAGCGGCAAGACACGCAGAAGACGCAGATACGCAGCTCTCCGAAGCTAAGTGCCGGTCCCGGGCTTCTTTTGGCACAAACCGCTCTCAGGAGCTCCCTGCGCTCGCCACAATGCTCTGTGTGCGAAGAAGCCGCTTCTTCGCCTCCGGGAGAATCGGCGAGCGGCAGCTTCCCAAAGGCGAAGATGCAAGCCGCACCATGCAGGCACAGTGTGGGCAGCCTTCAGACTTAGAGAAAACAGTACCACTCTCCTGCCTTTTCCATGGTTATTATATTGGAAAAGAACGAGTTTTGGACAACTACCTTTCATTCTTGCCAAACTCTTTGCAGACCTCCGTGCAAGCTTTAGAACAAGATTTTGGATGTTTTCTTTCCTGGCAGAGTTTCTCTTTGCAAGATATGGTGGAAAAGCTTTTTGCTGAGTGTAGAGCGGCAAGACACGCAGAAGACGCAGATACGCAGCTCTCCGAAGCTAAGTGCCGGTCCCGGGCTTCTTTCGGCACAAACCGCTCTCAGGAGCTCCCTGCGCTCGCCACAATGCTCTGTGTGTGAAGAAGCCGCTTCTTCGCCTCCGGGAGAATCGGCGAGCGGCAGCTTCCCAAAGGCGAAGATGCAAGCCGCACCATGCAGGCACAGTGTGGGCAGCCTTCAGACTTAGAGAAAACAGTACCACTCTCCTGCCTTTTCCATGGTTATTATATTGGAAAAGAACGAGTTTTGGACAACTACCTTTCATTCTTGCCAAACTCTTTGCAGACCTCCGTGCAAGCTTTAGAACAAGATTTTGGATGTTTTCTTTCCTGGCAGAGTTTCTCTTTGCAAGATATGCTGGAAAAGCTTTTTGCTGAGTGTAGAGCGGCAAGACACGCAGAAGACGCAGATACGCAGCTCTCCGAAGCTAAGTGCCGGTCCCGGGCTTCTTTCGGCACAAACCGCTCTCAGGAGCTCCCTGCGCTCGCCACAATGCTCTGTGTGCGAAGAAGCCGCTTCTTCGCCTCCGGGAGAATCGGCGAGCGGCAGCTTCCCAAAGGCGAAGATGCAAGCCGCACCATGCAGGCACAGTGTGGGCAGCCTTCAGACTTAGAGAAAACAGTACCACTCTCCTGCCTTTTCCATGGTTATTATATTGGAAAAGAACGAGTTTTGGACAACTACCTTTCATTCTTGCCAAACTCTTTGCAGACCTCCGTGCAAGCTTTAGAACAAGATTTTGGATGTTTTCTTTCCTGGCAGAGTTTCTCTTTGCAAGATATGCTGGAAAAGCTTTTTGCTGAGTGTAGAGCGGCAAGACACGCAGAAGACGCAGATACGCAGCTCTCCGAAGCTAAGTGCCGGTCCCGGGCTTCTTTCGGCACAAACCGCTCTCAGGAGCTCCCTGCGCTCGCCACAATTCTCTGTGTGCGAAGAAGCCGCTTCTTCGCCTCCGGGAGAATCGGCGAGCGGCAGCATCCCAAAGGCGAAGATGCAAGCCGCACCACACAGGCACAGTGTGGGCAGCCTTCAGACTTAGAGAAAACAGTACTTTACCACTCTCCTGCCTTTTCCATGGTTATTATATTGGAAAAGAACGAGTTTTGGACAACTACCTTTCATTCTTGCCAAACTCTTTGCAGACCTCCGTGCAAGCTTTAGAACAAGATTTTGGATGTTTTCTTTCCTGGCAGAGTTTCTCTTTGCAAGATATGGTGGAAAAGCTTTTTGCTGAGTGTAGAGCGGCAAGACACGCAGAAGACGCAGATACGCAGCTCTCCGAAGCTAAGTGCCGGTCCCGGGCTTCTTTCGGCACAAACCGCTCTCAGGAGCTCCCTGCGCTCGCCACAATGCTCTGTGTGCGAAGAAGCCGCTTCTTCGCCTCCGGGAGAATCGGCGAGCGGCAGCTTCCCAAAGGCAAAGATGCAAGCTGCACCACGCAGGCACAGTGTGGGCAGCCTTCAGACTTAGAGAAAACAGAACTTTACCACTCTCCTGCCTTTTCCATGGTTATTATATTGGAAAAGAACGAGCTTTGGACAACTACCTTTCATTCTTGCCAAACTCTTTGCAGACCTCCGTGTAAGCTTTAGAACAAGATTTTGGATGTTTTCTTTCCTGGCAGAGTTTCTCTTTGCAAGATATGGTGGAAAAGCTTTTTGCTGAGTGTAGAGCGGCAAGACACGCAGAAGACGCAGATACGCAGCTCTCCGAAGCTAAGTGCCGGTCCCGGGCTTCTTTCGGCACAAACCGCTCTCAGGAGCTCCCTGCGCTCGCCACAATGCTCTGTGTGCGAAGAAGCCGCTTCTTCGCCTCCGGGAGAATCGGCGAGCGGCAGCTTCCCAAAGGCGAAGATGCAAGCTGCACCACACAGGCACAGTGTGGGCAGCCTTCAGACTTAGAGAAAACAGTACTTTACCACTCTCCTGCCTTTTCCATGGTTATTATATTGGAAAAGAACGAGTTTTGGACAACTACCTTTCATTCTTGCCAAACTCTTTGCAGACCTCCGTGCAAGCTTTAGAACAAGATTTTGGATGTTTTCTTTCCTGGCAGAGTTTCTCTTTGCAAGATATGGTGGAAAAGCTTTTTGCTGAGTGTAGAGCGGCAAGACACGCAGAAGACGCAGATACGCAGCTCTCCGAAGCTAAGTGCCGGTCCCGGGCTTCTTTCGGCACAAACCGCTCTCAGGAGCTCCCTGCGCTCGCCACAATGCTCTGTGTGCGAAGAAGCCGCTTCTTCGCCTCCGGGAGAATCGGCGAGCGGCAGCTTCCCAAAGGCGAAGATGCAAGCCGCACCATGCAGGCACAATGTGGGCAGCCTTCAGACTTAGAGAAAACAGTACTTTACCACTCTCCTGCCTTTTCCATGGTTATTATATTGGAAAAGAACGAGTTTTGGACAACTACCTTTCATTCTTGCCAAACTCTTTGCAGACCTCCGTGCAAGCTTTAGAACAAGATTTTGGATGTTTTTTTCCTGGCAGAGTTTCTCTTTGCAAGATATGCTGGAAAAGCTTTTTGCTGAGTGTAGAGCGGCAAGACACGCAGAAGACGCAGATACGCAGCTCTCCGAAGCTAAGTGCCGGTCCCGGGCTTCTTTCGGCACAAACCGCTCTCAGGAGCTCCCTGCGCTCGCCACAATGCTCTGTGTGCGAAGAAGCCGCTTCTTCGCCTCCGGGAGAATCGGCGAGCGGCAGCTTCCCAAAGGCGAAGATGCAAGCCGCACCACACAGGCACAGTGTGGGCAGCCTTCAGACTTAGAGAAAACAGAACTTTACCACTCTCCTGCCTTTTCCATTGTTATTATATTGGAAAAGAACGAGTTTTGGACAACTACCTTTCATTCTTGCCAAACTCTTTGCAGACCTCCGTGCAAGCTTTAGAACAAGATTTTGGATGTTTTCTTTCCTGGCAGAGTTTCTCTTTGCAAGATATGCTGGAAAAGCTTTTTGCTGAGTGTAGAGCGGCAAGACACGCAGAAGACGCAGATACGCAGCTCTCCGAAGCTAAGTGCCGGTCCCGGGCTTCTTTCAGCACAAACCGCTCTCAGGAGCTCCCTGCGCTCGCCACAATTCTCTGTGTGCGAAGAAGCCGCTTCTTCGCCTCCGGGAGAATCGGCGAGCGGCAGCTTCCCAAAGGCGAAGATGCAAGCCGCACCACACAGGCACAGTGTGGGCAGCCTTCAGACTTAGAGAAAACAGTACTTTACCACTCTCCTGCCTTTTCCATGGTTATTATATTGGAAAAGAACGAGTTTTGGACAACTACCTTTCATTCTTGCCAAACTCTTTGCAGACCTCCGTGCAAGCTTTAGAACAAGATTTTGGATGTTTTCTTTCCTGGCAGAGTTTCTCTTTGCAAGATATGCTGGAAAAGCTTTTTGCTGAGTGTAGAGCGGCAAGACACGCAGAAGACGCAGATACGCAGCTCTCCGAAGCTAAGTGCCGGTCCCGGGCTTCTTTCGGCACAAACCGCTCTCAGGAGCTCCCTGCGCTCGCCACAATGCTCTGTGTGCGAAGAAGCCGCTTCTTCGCCTCCGGGAGAATCGGCGAGCGGCAGCATCCCAAAGGCGAAGATGCAAGCCGCACCACACAGGCACAGTGTGGGCAGCCTTCAGACTTAGAGAAAACAGTACTTTACCACTCTCCTGCCTTTTCCATGGTTATTATATTGGAAAAGAACGAGTTTTGGACAACTACCTTTCATTCTTGCCAAACTCTTTGCAGACCTCCGTGCAAGCTTTAGAACAAGATTTTGGATGTTTTCTTTCCTGGCAGAGTTTCTCTTTGCAAGATATGGTGGAAAAGCTTTTTGCTGAGTGTAGAGCGGCAAGACACGCAGAAGACGCAGATACGCAGCTCTCCGAAGCTAAGTGCCGGTCCCGGGCTTCTTTCGGCACAAACCGCTCTCAGGAGCTCCCTGCGCTCGCCACAATGCTCTGTGTGCGAAGAAGCCGCTTCTTCGCCTCCGGGAGAATCGGCGAGCGGCAGCTTCCCAAAGGCGAAGATGCAAGCTGCACCACACAGGCACAGTGTGGGCAGCCTTCAGACTTAGAGAAAACAGTACTTTACCACTCTCCTGCCTTTTCCATGGTTATTATATTGGAAAAGAACGAGTTTTGGACAACTACCTTTCATTCTTGCCAAACTCTTTGCAGACCTCCGTGCAAGCTTTAGAACAAGATTTTGGATGTTTTCTTTCCTGGCAGAGTTTCTCTTTGCAAGATATGCTGGAAAAGCTTTTTGCTGAGTGTAGAGCGGCAAGACACGCAGAAGACGCAGATACGCAGCTCTCCGAAGCTAAGTGCCGGTCCCGGGCTTCTTTCGGCACAAACCGCTCTCAGGAGCTCCCTGCGCTCGCCACAATGCTCTGTGTGCGAAGAAGCCGCTTCTTCGCCTCCGGGAGAATCGGCGAGCGGCAGCTTCCCAAAGGCGAAGATGCAAGCCGCACCACACAGGCACAGTGTGGGCAGCCTTCAGACTTAGAGAAAACAGAACTTTACCACTCTCCTGCCTTTTCCATTGTTATTATATTGGAAAAGAACGAGTTTTGGACAACTACCTTTCATTCTTGCCAAACTCTTTGCAGACCTCCGTGCAAGCTTTAGAACAAGATTTTGGATGTTTTCTTTCCTGGCAGAGTTTCTCTTTGCAAGATATGCTGGAAAAGCTTTTTGCTGAGTGTAAAGCGGCAAGACACGCAGAAGACGCAGATACGCAGCTCTCCGAAGCTAAGTGCCGGTCCCGGGCTTCTTTCGGCACAAACCGCTCTCAGGAGCTCCCTGCGCTCGCCACAATTCTCTGTGTGCGAAGAAGCCGCTTCTTCGCCTCCGGGAGAATCGGCGAGCGGCAGCTTCCCAAAGGCGAAGATGCAAGCCGCACCAGGCAGGCACAGTGTGGGCAGCATTCAGACTTAGAGAAAACAGTACTTTACCACTCTCCTGCCTTTTCCATGGTTATTATATTGGAAAAGAACGAGTTTTGGACAACTACCTTTCATTCTTGCCAAACTCTTTGCAGACCTCCGTGCAAGCTTTAGAACAAGATTTTGGATGTTTTCTTTCCTGGCAGAGTTTCTCTTTGCAAGATATGCTGGAAAAGCTTTTTGCTGAGTGTAGAGCGGCAAGACACGCAGAAGACGCAGATACGCAGCTCTCCGAAGCTAAGTGCCGGTCCCGGGCTTCTTTCGGCACAAACCGCTCTCAGGAGCTCCCTGCGCTCGCCACAATGCTCTGTGTGCGAAGAAGCCGCTTCTTCGCCTCCGGGAGAATCGGCGAGCGGCAGCATCCCAAAGGCGAAGATGCAAGCCGCACCACACAGGCACAGTGTGGGCAGCCTTCAGACTTAGAGAAAACAGTACTTTACCACTCTCCTGCCTTTTCCATGGTTATTATATTGGAAAAGAACGAGTTTTGGACAACTACCTTTCATTCTTGCCAAACTCTTTGCAGACCTCCGTGCAAGCTTTAGAACAAGATTTTGGATGTTTTCTTTCCTGGCAGAGTTTCTCTTTGCAAGATATGCTGGAAAAGCTTTTTGCTGAGTGTAGAGCGGCAAGACACGCAGAAGACGCAGATACGCAGCTCTCCGAAGCTAAGTGCCGGTCCCGGGCTTCTTTCGGCACAAACCGCTCTCAGGAGCTCCCTGCGCTCGCCACAATGCTCTGTGTGCGAAGAAGCCGCTTCTTCGCCTCCGGGAGAATCGGCGAGCGGCAGCATCCCAAAGGCGAAGATGCAAGCCGCACCACACAGGCACAGTGTGGGCAGCCTTCAGACTTAGAGAAAACAGTACTTTACCACTCTCCTGCCTTTTCCATGGTTATTATATTGGAAAAGAACGAGTTTTGGACAACTACCTTTCATTCTTGCCAAACTCTTTGCAGACCTCCGTGCAAGCTTTAGAACAAGATTTTGGATGTTTTCTTTCCTGGCAGAGTTTCTCTTTGCAAGATATGCTGGAAAAGCTTTTTGCTGAGTGTAGAGCGGCAAGACA
This sequence comes from Molothrus aeneus, assembly GCF_037042795.1. NCBI lineage: Eukaryota > Metazoa > Chordata > Aves > Passeriformes > Icteridae > Molothrus > Molothrus aeneus. Next base: position 2,988,710 of record NW_027099068.1, on the reverse strand, counting down.
CGCAGAAGACGCAGATACGCAGCTCTCCGAAGCTAAGTGCCGGTCCCGGGCTTCTTTCGGCACAAACCGCTCTCAGGAGCTCCCTGCGCTCGCCACAATGCTCTGTGTGCGAAGAAGCCGCTTCTTCGCCTCCGGGAGAATCGGCGAGCGGCAGCTTCCCAAAGGCGAAGATGCAAGCCGCACCATGCAGGCACAGTGTGGGCAGCCTTCAGACTTAGAGAAAACAGTACTTTACCACTCTCCTGCCTTTTCCATTGTTATTATATTGGAAAAGAACGAGTTTTGGACAACTACCTTTCATTCTTGCCAAACTCTTTGCAGACCTCCGTGCAAGCTTTAGAACAAGATTTTGGATGTTTTCTTTCCTGGCAGAGTTTCTCTTTGCAAGATATGCTGGAAAAGCTTTTTGCTGAGTGTAGAGCGGCAAGACACGCAGAAGACGCAGATACGCAGCTCTCCGAAGCTAAGTGCCGGTCCCGGGCTTCTTTCGGCACAAACCGCTCTCAGGAGCTCCCTGCGCTCGCCACAATGCTCTGTGTGCGAAGAAGCCGCTTCTTCGCCTCCGGGAGAATCGGCGAGCGGCAGCTTCCCAAAGGCAAAGATGCAAGCCGCACCATGCAGGCACAGTGTGGGCAGCCTTCAGACTTAGAGAAAACAGTACTTTACCACTCTCCTGCCTTTTCCATGGTTATTATATTGGAAAAGAACGAGTTTTGGACAACTACCTTTCATTCTTGCCAAACTCTTTGCAGACCTCCGTGCAAGCTTTAGAACAAGATTTTGGATGTTTTCTTTCCTGGCAGAGTTTCTCTTTGCAAGATATGGTGGAAAAGCTTCTTGCTGAGTGTAGAGCGGCAAGACATGCAGAAGACGCAGATACGCAGCTCTCCGAAGCTAAGTGCCGGTCCCGGGCTTCTTTCGGCACAAACCGCTCACAGGAGCTCCCTGCGCTCGCCACAATGCTCTGTGTGCGAAGAAGCCGCTTCTTCGCCTCCGGGAGAATCGGCGAGCGGCAGCTTCCCAAAGGCGAAGATGCAAGCCGCACCATGCAGGCACAGTGTGGGCAGCCTTCAGACTTAGAGAAAACAGTACTTTACCACTCTCCTGCCTTTTCCATGGTTATTATATTGGAAAAGAACGAGTTTTGGACAACTACCTTTCATTCTTGCCAAACTCTTTGCAGACCTCCGTGCAAGCTTTAGAACAAGATTTTGGATGTTTTTTTCCTGGCAGAGTTTCTCTTTGCAAGATATGCTGGAAAAGCTTTTTGCTGAGTGTAGAGCGGCAAGACACGCAGAAGACGCAGATACGCAGCTCTCCGAAGCTAAGTGCCGGTCCCGGGCTTCTTTCGGCACAAACCGCTCTCAGGAGCTCCCTGTGCTCGCCACAATGCTCTGTGTGCGAAGAAGCCGCTTCTTCGCCTCCGGGAGAATCGGCGAGCGGCAGCTTCCCAAAGGCAAAGATGCAAGCCGCACCACACAGGCACAGTGTGGGCAGCCTTCAGACTTAGAGAAAACAGTACTTTACCACTCTCCTGCCTTTTCCATGGTTATTCTATTGGAAAAGAACGAGTTTTGGACAACTACCTTTCATTCTTGCCAAACTCTTTGCAGACCTCCGTGCAAGCTTTAGAACAAGATTTTGGATGTTTTCTTTCCTGGCAGAGTTTCTCTTTGCAAGATATGCTGGAAAAGCTTTTTGCTGAGTGTAGAGCGGCAAGACACGCAGAAGACGCAGATACGCAGCTCTCCGAAGCTAAGTGCCGGTCCCGGGCTTCTTTCGGCACAAACCGCTCTCAGGAGCTCCCTGCGCTCGCCACAATGCTCTGTGTGCGAAGAAGCCGCTTCTTCGCCTCCGGGAGAATCGGCGAGCGGCAGCATCCCAAAGGCGAAGATGCAAGCCGCACCATGCAGGCACAGTGTGGGCAGCCTTCAGACTTAGAGAAAACAGTACTTTACCACTCTCCTGCCTTTTCCATGGTTATTCTATTGGAAAAGAACGAGTTTTGGACAACTACCTTTCATTCTTGCCAAACTCTTTGCAGACCTCCGTGCAAGCTTTAGAACAAGATTTTGGATGTTTTCTTTCCTGGCAGAGTTTCTCTTTGCAAGATATGCTGGAAAAGCTTTTTGCTGAGTGTAGAGCGGCAAGACACGCAGAAGACGCAGATACGCAGCTCTCCGAAGCTAAGTGCCGGTCCCGGGCTTCTTTCGGCACAAACCGCTCTCAGGAGCTCCCTGCGCTCGCCACAATGCTCTGTGTGCGAAGAAGCCGCTTCTTCGCCTCCGGGAGAATCGGCGAGCGGCAGCTTCCCAAAGGCAAAGATGCAAGCCGCACCACACAGGCACAGTGTGGGCAGCCTTCAGACTTAGAGAAAACAGTACTTTACCACTCTCCTGCCTTTTCCATGGTTATTATATTGGAAAAGAACGAGCTTTGGACAACTACCTTTCATTCTTGCCAAACTCTTTGCAGACCTCCGTGTAAGCTTTAGAACAAGATTTTGGATGTTTTCTTTCCTGGCAGAGTTTCTCTTTGCAAGATATGCTGGAAAAGCTTTTTGCTGAGTGTAGAGCGGCAAGACACGCAGAAGACGCAGATACGCAGCTCTCCGAAGCTAAGTGCCGGTCCCGGGCTTCTTTCGGCACAAACCGCTCTCAGGAGCTCCCTGCGCTCGCCACAATGCTCTGTGTGCGAAGAAGCCGCTTCTTCGCCTCCGGGAGAATCGGCGAGCGGCAGCTTCCCAAAGGCGAAGATGCAAGCCGCACCATGCAGGCACAGTGTGGGCAGCCTTCAGACTTAGAGAAAACAGTACTTTACCACTCTCCTGCCTTTTCCATTGTTATTATATTGGAAAAGAACGAGTTTTGGACAACTACCTTTCATTCTTGCCAAACTCTTTGCAGACCTCCGTGCAAGCTTTAGAACAAGATTTTGGATGTTTTCTTTCCTGGCAGAGTTTCTCTTTGCAAGATATGCTGGAAAAGCTTTTTGCTGAGTGTAGAGCGGCAAGACACGCAGAAGACGCAGATACGCAGCTCTCCGAAGCTAAGTGCCGGTCCCGGGCTTCTTTCGGCACAAACCGCTCTCAGGAGCTCCCTGCGCTCGCCACAATGCTCTGTGTGCGAAGAAGCCGCTTCTTCGCCTCCGGGAGAATCGGCGAGCGGCAGCTTCCCAAAGGCAAAGATGCAAGCCGCACCATGCAGGCACAGTGTGGGCAGCCTTCAGACTTAGAGAAAACAGTACTTTACCACTCTCCTGCCTTTTCCATGGTTATTATATTGGAAAAGAACGAGTTTTGGACAACTACCTTTCATTCTTGCCAAACTCTTTGCAGACCTCCGTGCAAGCTTTAGAACAAGATTTTGGATGTTTTCTTTCCTGGCAGAGTTTCTCTTTGCAAGATATGGTGGAAAAGCTTCTTGCTGAGTGTAGAGCGGCAAGACATGCAGAAGACGCAGATACGCAGCTCTCCGAAGCTAAGTGCCGGTCCCGGGCTTCTTTCGGCACAAACCGCTCACAGGAGCTCCCTGCGCTCGCCACAATGCTCTGTGTGCGAAGAAGCCGCTTCTTCGCCTCCGGGAGAATCGGCGAGCGGCAGCTTCCCAAAGGCGAAGATGCAAGCCGCACCATGCAGGCACAGTGTGGGCAGCCTTCAGACTTAGAGAAAACAGTACTTTACCACTCTCCTGCCTTTTCCATGGTTATTATATTGGAAAAGAACGAGTTTTGGACAACTACCTTTCATTCTTGCCAAACTCTTTGCAGACCTCCGTGCAAGCTTTAGAACAAGATTTTGGATGTTTTTTTCCTGGCAGAGTTTCTCTTTGCAAGATATGCTGGAAAAGCTTTTTGCTGAGTGTAGAGCGGCAAGACACGCAGAAGACGCAGATACGCAGCTCTCCGAAGCTAAGTGCCGGTCCCGGGCTTCTTTCGGCACAAACCGCTCTCAGGAGCTCCCTGTGCTCGCCACAATGCTCTGTGTGCGAAGAAGCCGCTTCTTCGCCTCCGGGAGAATCGGCGAGCGGCAGCTTCCCAAAGGCAAAGATGCAAGCCGCACCACACAGGCACAGTGTGGGCAGCCTTCAGACTTAGAGAAAACAGTACTTTACCACTCTCCTGCCTTTTCCATGGTTATTCTATTGGAAAAGAACGAGTTTTGGACAACTACCTTTCATTCTTGCCAAACTCTTTGCAGACCTCCGTGCAAGCTTTAGAACAAGATTTTGGATGTTTTCTTTCCTGGCAGAGTTTCTCTTTGCAAGATATGCTGGAAAAGCTTTTTGCTGAGTGTAGAGCGGCAAGACACGCAGAAGACGCAGATACGCAGCTCTCCGAAGCTAAGTGCCGGTCCCGGGCTTCTTTCGGCACAAACCGCTCTCAGGAGCTCCCTGCGCTCGCCACAATGCTCTGTGTGCGAAGAAGCCGCTTCTTCGCCTCCGGGAGAATCGGCGAGCGGCAGCATCCCAAAGGCGAAGATGCAAGCCGCACCATGCAGGCACAGTGTGGGCAGCCTTCAGACTTAGAGAAAACAGTACTTTACCACTCTCCTGCCTTTTCCATGGTTATTCTATTGGAAAAGAACGAGTTTTGGACAACTACCTTTCATTCTTGCCAAACTCTTTGCAGACCTCCATGCTAGCTTTAGAACAAGATTTTGGATGTTTTCTTTCCTGGCAGAGTTTCTCTTTGCAAGATATGGTGGAAAAGCTTTTTGCTGAGTGTAGAGCGGCAAGACACGCAGAAGACGCAGATACGCAGCTCTCCGAAGCTAAGTGCTGGTCCCGGGCTTCTTTCGGCACAAACCGCTCTCAGGAGCTCCCTGCGCTCGCCACAATGCTCTGTGTGCGAAGAAGCCGCTTCTTCGCCTCCGGGAGAATCGGCGAGCGGCAGCTTCCCAAAGGCAAAGATGCAAGCCGCACCATGCAGGCACAGTGTGGGCAGCCTTCAGACTTAGAGAAAACAGTACTTTACCACTCTCCTGCCTTTTCCATGGTTATTATATTGGAAAAGAACGAGTTTTGGACAACTACCTTTCATTCTTGCCAAACTCTTTGCAGACCTCCGTGCAAGCTTTAGAACAATATTTTGGATGTTTTCTTTCCTGGCAGAGTTTCTCTTTGCAAGATATGCTGGAAAAGCTTTTTGCTGAGTGTAGAGCGGCAAGACACGCAGAAGACGCAGATACGCAGCTCTCCGAAGCTAAGTGCCGGTCCCGGGCTTCTTTCGGCACAAACCGCTCTCAGGAGCTCCCTGCGCTCGCCACAATGCTCTGTGTGCGAAGAAGCCGCTTCTTCGCCTCCGGGAGAATCGGCGAGCGGCAGATTCCCAAAGGCGAAGATGCAAGCCGCACCATGCAGGCACAGTGTGGGCAGCCTTCAGACTTAGAGAAAACAGTACTTTACCACTCTCCTGCCTTTTCCATTGTTATTATATTGGAAAAGAACGAGTTTTGGACAACTACCTTTCATTCTTGCCAAACTCTTTGCAGACCTCCGTGCAAGCTTTAGAACAAGATTTTGGATGTTTTCTTTCCTGGCAGAGTTTCTCTTTGCAAGATATGCTGGAAAAGCTTTTTGCTGAGTGTAGAGCGGCAAGACACGCAGAAGACGCAGATACGCAGCTCTCCGAAGCTAAGTGCCGGTCCCGGGCTTCTTTCGGCACAAACCGCTCTCAGGAGCTCCCTGCGCTCGCCACAATGCTCTGTGTGCGAAGAAGCCGCTTCTTCGCCTCCGGGAGAATCGGCGAGCGGCAGATTCCCAAAGGCGAAGATGCAAGCCGCACCATGCAGGCACAGTGTGGGCAGCCTTCAGACTTAGAGAAAACAGTACTTTACCACTCTCCTGCCTTTTCCATTGTTATTATATTGGAAAAGAACGAGTTTTGGACAACTACCTTTCATTCTTGCCAAACTCTTTGCAGACCTCCGTGCAAGCTTTAGAACAAGATTTTGGATGTTTTCTTTCCTGGCAGAGTTTCTCTTTGCAAGATATGGTGGAAAAGCTTTTTGCTGAGTGTAGAGCGGCAAGACACGCAGAAGACGCAGATACGCAGCTCTCCGAAGCTAAGTGCCGGTCCCGGGCTTCTTTCGGCACAAACCGCTCTCAGGAGCTCCCTGCGCTCGCCACAATGCTCTGTGTGCGAAGAAGCCGCTTCTTCGCCTCCGGGAGAATCGGCGAGCGGCAGCTTCCCAAAGGCGAAGATGCAAGCTGCACCACGCAGGCACAGTGTGGGCAGCCTTCAGACTTAGAGAAAACAGTACTTTACCACTCTCCTGCCTTTTCCATTGTTATTATATTGGAAAAGAACGAGCTTTGGACAACTACCTTTCATTCTTGCCAAACTCTTTGCAGACCTCCGTGTAAGCTTTAGAACAAGATTTTGGATGTTTTCTTTCCTGGCAGAGTTTCTCTTTGCAAGATATGCTGGAAAAGCTTTTTGCTGAGTGTAGAGCGGCAAGACATGCAGAAGACGCAGATACGCAGCTCTCCGAAGCTAAGTGCCGGTCCCGGGCTTCTTTCGGCACAAACCGCTCTCAGGAGCTCCCTGCGCTCGCCACAATGCTCTGTGTGCGAAGAAGCCGCTTCTTCGCCTCCGGGAGAATCGGCGAGCGGCAGCTTCCCAAAGGCAAAGATGCAAGCCGCACCACACAGGCACAGTGTGGGCAGCCTTCAGACTTAGAGAAAACAGTACTTTACCACTCTCCTGCCTTTTCCATGGTTATTCTATTGGAAAAGAACGAGTTTTGGACAACTACCTTTCATTCTTGCCAAACTCTTTGCAGACCTCCGTGCAAGCTTTAGAACAAGATTTTGGATGTTTTCTTTCCTGGCAGAGTTTCTCTTTGCAAGATATGCTGGAAAAGCTTTTTGCTGAGTGTAGAGCGGCAAGACACGCAGAAGACGCAGATACGCAGCTCTCCGAAGCTAAGTGCCGGTCCCGGGCTTCTTTCGGCACAAACCGCTCTCAGGAGCTCCCTGCGCTCGCCACAATGCTCTGTGTGCGAAGAAGCCGCTTCTTCGCCTCCGGGAGAATCGGCGAGCGGCAGCTTCCCAAAGGCGAAGATGCAAGCCGCACCATGCAGGCACAGTGTGGGCAGCCTTCAGACTTAGAGAAAACAGTACTTTACCACTCTCCTGCCTTTTCCATGGTTATTATATTGGAAAAGAACGAGTTTTGGACAACTACCTTTCATTCTTGCCAAACTCTTTGCAGACCTCCGTGCAAGCTTTAGAACAAGATTTTGGATGTTTTTTTCCTGGCAGAGTTTCTCTTTGCAAGATATGCTGGAAAAGCTTTTTGCTGAGTGTAGAGCGGCAAGACACGCAGAAGACGCAGATACGCAGCTCTCCGAAGCTAAGTGCCGGTCCCGGGCTTCTTTCGGCACAAACCGCTCTCAGGAGCTCCCTGCGCTCGCCACAATGCTCTGTGTGCGAAGAAGCCGCTTCTTCGCCTCCGGGAGAATCGGCGAGCGGCAGCTTCCCAAAGGCAAAGATGCAAGCCGCACCACACAGGCACAGTGTGGGCAGCCTTCAGACTTAGGGAAAACAGTACTTTACCACTCTCCTGCCTTTTCCATGGTTATTCTATTGGAAAAGAACGAGTTTTGGACAACTACCTTTCATTCTTGCCAAACTCTTTGCAGACCTCCGTGCAAGCTTTAGAACAAGATTTTGGATGTTTTCTTTCCTGGCAGAGTTTCTCTTTGCAAGATATGCTGGAAAAGCTTTTTGCTGAGTGTAGAGCGGCAAGACACGCAGAAGACGCAGATACGCAGCTCTCCGAAGCTAAGTGCCGGTCCCGGGCTTCTTTCGGCACAAACCGCTCTCAGGAGCTCCCTGCGCTCGCCACAATGCTCTGTGTGCGAAGAAGCCGCTTCTTCGCCTCCGGGAGAATCGGCGAGCGGCAGCATCCCAAAGGCGAAGATGCAAGCCGCACCACACAGGCACAGTGTGGGCAGCCTTCAGACTTAGAGAAAACAGTACTTTACCACTCTCCTGCCTTTTCCATGGTTATTCTATTGGAAAAGAACGAGTTTTGGACAACTACCTTTCATTCTTGCCAAACTCTTTGCAGACCTCCATGCTAGCTTTAGAACAAGATTTTGGATGTTTTCTTTCCTGGCAGAGTTTCTCTTTGCAAGATATGGTGGAAAAGCTTTTTGCTGAGTGTAGAGCGGCAAGACACGCAGAAGACGCAGATACGCAGCTCTCCGAAGCTAAGTGCTGGTCCCGGGCTTCTTTCGGCACAAACCGCTCTCAGGAGCTCCCTGCGCTCGCCACAATGCTCTGTGTGCGAAGAAGCCGCTTCTTCGCCTCCGGGAGAATCGGCGAGCGGCAGCTTCCCAAAGGCAAAGATGCAAGCCGCACCATGCAGGCACAGTGTGGGCAGCCTTCAGACTTAGAGAAAACAGTACTTTACCACTCTCCTGCCTTTTCCATGGTTATTATATTGGAAAAGAACGAGTTTTGGACAACTACCTTTCATTCTTGCCAAACTCTTTGCAGACCTCCGTGCAAGCTTTAGAACAAGATTTTGGATGTTTTTTTCCTGGCAGAGTTTCTCTTTGCAAGATATGCTGGAAAAGCTTTTTGCTGAGTGTAGAGCGGCAAGACACGCAGAAGACGCAGATACGCAGCTCTCCGAAGCTAAGTGCCGGTCCCGGGCTTCTTTCGGCACAAACCGCTCTCAGGAGCTCCCTGCGCTCGCCACAATGCTCTGTGTGCGAAGAAGCCGCTTCTTCGCCTCCGGGAGAATCGGCGAGCGGCAGCTTCCCAAAGGCGAAGATGCAAGCCGCACCACACAGGCACAGTGTGGGCAGCCTTCAGACTTAGAGAAAACAGAACTTTACCACTCTCCTGCCTTTTCCATTGTTATTATATTGGAAAAGAACGAGTTTTGGACAACTACCTTTCATTCTTGCCAAACTCTTTGCAGACCTCCGTGCAAGCTTTAGAACAAGATTTTGCATGTTTTCTTTCCTGGCAGAGTTTCTCTTTGCAAGATATGCTGGAAAAGCTTTTTGCTGAGTGTAGAGCGGCAAGACACGCAGAAGACGCAGATACGCAGCTCTCCGAAGCTAAGTGCCGGTCCCGGGCTTCTTTCGGCACAAACCGCTCTCAGGAGCTCCCTGCGCTCGCCACAATTCTCTGTGTGCGAAGAAGCCGCTTCTTCGCTTGCGGGAGAATCGGCGAGCGGCAGCTTCCCAATGGCGAAGATGCAAGCCGCACCACACAGGCACAGTGTGGGCAGCCTTCAGACTTAGAGAAAACAGTACTTTACCACTCTCCTGCCTTTTCCATGGTTATTATATTGGAAAAGAACGAGTTTTGGACAACTACCTTTCATTCTTGCCAAACTCTTTGCAGACCTCCGTGCAAGCTTTAGAACAAGATTTTGGATGTTTTCTTTCCTGGCAGAGTTTCTCTTTGCAAGATATGGTGGAAAAGCTTCTTGCTGAGTGTAGAGCGGCAAGACACGCAGAAGACGCAGATACGCAGCTCTCCGAAGCTAAGTGCCGGTCCCGGGCTTCTTTCGGCACAAACCGCTCTCAGGAGCTCCCTGCGCTCGCCACAATGCTCTGTGTGCGAAGAAGCCGCTTCTTCGCCTGCGGGAGAATCGGCGAGCGGCAGCTTCCCAATGGCGAAGATGCAAGCCGCACCACACAGGCACAGTGTGGGCAGCCTTCAGACTTAGAGAAAACAGTACTTTACCACTCTCCTGCCTTTTCCATGGTTATTATATTGGAAAAGAACGAGTTTTGGACAACTACCTTTCATTCTTGCCAAACTCTTTGCAGACCTCCGTGCAAGCTTTAGAACAAGATTTTGGATGTTTTCTTTCCTGGCAGAGTTTCTCTTTGCAAGATATGCTGGAAAAGCTTTTTGCTGAGTGTAGAGCGGCAAGACACGCAGAAGACGCAGATACGCAGCTCTCCGAAGCTAAGTGCCGGTCCCGGGCTTCTTTCGGCACAAACCGCTCTCAGGAGCTCCCTGCGCTCGCCACAATGCTCTGTGTGCGAAGAAGCCGCTTCTTCGCCTCCGGGAGAATCGGCGAGCGGCAGCATCCCAAAGGCGAAGATGCAAGCCGCACCACACAGGCACAGTGTGGGCAGCCTTCAGACTTAGAGAAAACAGTACTTTACCACTCTCCTGCCTTTTCCATGGTTATTATATTGGAAAAGAACGAGTTTTGGACAACTACCTTTCATTCTTGCCAAACTCTTTGCAGACCTCCGTGCAAGCTTTAGAACAAGATTTTGGATGTTTTCTTTCCTGGCAGAGTTTCTCTTTGCAAGATATGCTGGAAAAGCTTTTTGCTGAGTGTAGAGCGGCAAGACACGCAGAAGACGCAGATACGCAGCTCTCCGAAGCTAAGTGCCGGTCCCGGGCTTCTTTCGGCACAAACCGCTCTCAGGAGCTCCCTGCGCTCGCCACAATGCTCTGTGTGCGAAGAAGCCGCTTCTTCGCCTCCGGGAGAATCGGCGAGCGGCAGCATCCCAAAGGCGAAGATGCAAGCCGCACCACACAGGCACAGTGTGGGCAGCCTTCAGACTTAGAGAAAACAGTACTTTACCACTCTCCTGCCTTTTCCATGGTTATTATATTGGAAAAGAACGAGTTTTGGACAACTACCTTTCATTCTTGCCAAACTCTTTGCAGACCTCCGTGCAAGCTTTAGAACAAGATTTTGGATGTTTTCTTTCCTGGCAGAGTTTCTCTTTGCAAGATATGGTGGAAAAGCTTTTTGCTGAGTGTAGAGCGGCAAGACACGCAGAAGACGCAGATACGCAGCTCTCCGAAGCTAAGTGCCGGTCCCGGGCTTCTTTCGGCACAAACCGCTCTCAGGAGCTCCCTGCGCTCGCCACAATGCTCTGTGTGCGAAGAAGCCGCTTCTTCGCCTCCGGGAGAATCGGCGAGCGGCAGCTTCCCAAAGGCGAAGATGCAAGCTGCACCACGCAGGCACAGTGTGGGCAGCCTTCAGACTTAGAGAAAACAGTACTTTACCACTCTCCTGCCTTTTCCATTGTTATTATATTGGAAAAGAACGAGCTTTGGACAACTACCTTTCATTCTTGCCAAACTCTTTGCAGACCTCCGTGTAAGCTTTAGAACAAGATTTTGGATGTTTTCTTTCCTGGCAGAGTTTCTCTTTGCAAGATATGCTGGAAAAGCTTTTTGCTGAGTGTAGAGCGGCAAGACATGCAGAAGACGCAGATACGCAGCTCTCCGAAGCTAAGTGCCGGTCCCGGGCTTCTTTCGGCACAAACCGCTCTCAGGAGCTCCCTGCGCTCGCCACAATGCTCTGTGTGCGAAGAAGCCGCTTCTTCGCCTCCGGGAGAATCGGCGAGCGGCAGCTTCCCAAAGGCAAAGATGCAAGCCGCACCACACAGGCACAGTGTGGGCAGCCTTCAGACTTAGAGAAAACAGTACTTTACCACTCTCCTGCCTTTTCCATGGTTATTCTATTGGAAAAGAACGAGTTTTGGACAACTACCTTTCATTCTTGCCAAACTCTTTGCAGACCTCCGTGCAAGCTTTAGAACAAGATTTTGGATGTTTTCTTTCCTGGCAGAGTTTCTCTTTGCAAGATATGCTGGAAAAGCTTTTTGCTGAGTGTAGAGCGGCAAGACACGCAGAAGACGCAGATACGCAGCTCTCCGAAGCTAAGTGCCGGTCCCGGGCTTCTTTCGGCACAAACCGCTCTCAGGAGCTCCCTGCGCTCGCCACAATGCTCTGTGTGCGAAGAAGCCGCTTCTTCGCCTCCGGGAGAATCGGCGAGCGGCAGCTTCCCAAAGGCGAAGATGCAAGCCGCACCATGCAGGCACAGTGTGGGCAGCCTTCAGACTTAGAGAAAACAGTACTTTACCACTCTCCTGCCTTTTCCATGGTTATTATATTGGAAAAGAACGAGTTTTGGACAACTACCTTTCATTCTTGCCAAACTCTTTGCAGACCTCCGTGCAAGCTTTAGAACAAGATTTTGGATGTTTTTTTCCTGGCAGAGTTTCTCTTTGCAAGATATGCTGGAAAAGCTTTTTGCTGAGTGTAGAGCGGCAAGACACGCAGAAGACGCAGATACGCAGCTCTCCGAAGCTAAGTGCCGGTCCCGGGCTTCTTTCGGCACAAACCGCTCTCAGGAGCTCCCTGCGCTCGCCACAATGCTCTGTGTGCGAAGAAGCCGCTTCTTCGCCTGCGGGAGAATCGGCGAGCGGCAGCTTCCCAAAGGCAAAGATGCAAGCCGCACCACACAGGCACAGTGTGGGCAGCCTTCAGACTTAGGGAAAACAGTACTTTACCACTCTCCTGCCTTTTCCATGGTTATTCTATTGGAAAAGAACGAGTTTTGGACAACTACCTTTCATTCTTGCCAAACTCTTTGCAGACCTCCGTGCAAGCTTTAGAACAAGATTTTGGATGTTTTCTTTCCTGGCAGAGTTTCTCTTTGCAAGATATGCTGGAAAAGCTTTTTGCTGAGTGTAGAGCGGCAAGACACGCAGAAGACGCAGATACGCAGCTCTCCGAAGCTAAGTGCCGGTCCCGGGCTTCTTTCGGCACAAACCGCTCTCAGGAGCTCCCTGCGCTCGCCACAATGCTCTGTGTGCGAAGAAGCCGCTTCTTCGCCTCCGGGAGAATCGGCGAGCGGCAGCATCCCAAAGGCGAAGATGCAAGCCGCACCACACAGGCACAGTGTGGGCAGCCTTCAGACTTAGAGAAAACAGTACTTTACCACTCTCCTGCCTTTTCCATGGTTATTATATTGGAAAAGAACGAGTTTTGGACAACTACCTTTCATTCTTGCCAAACTCTTTGCAGACCTCCGTGCAAGCTTTAGAACAAGATTTTGGATGTTTTCTTTCCTGGCAGAGTTTCTCTTTGCAAGATATGGTGGAAAAGCTTTTTGCTGAGTGTAGAGCGGCAAGACACGCAGAAGACGCAGATACGCAGCTCTCCGAAGCTAAGTGCCGGTCCCGGGCTTCTTTCGGCACAAACCGCTCTCAGGAGCTCCCTGCGCTCGCCACAATGCTCTGTGTGCGAAGAAGCCGCTTCTTCGCCTCCGGGAGAATCGGCGAGCGGCAGCATCCCAAAGGCGAAGATGCAAGCCGCACCACACAGGCACATTGTGGGCAGCCTTCAGACTTAGAGAAAACAGTACTTTACCACTCTCCTGCCTTTTCCATGGTTATTATATTGGAAAAGAACGAGTTTTGGACAACTACCTTTCATTCTTGCCAAACTCTTTGCAGACCTCCGTGCAAGCTTTAGAACAAGATTTTGGATGTTTTCTTTCCTGGCAGAGTTTCTCTTTGCAAGATATGGTGGAAAAGCTTTTTGCTGAGTGTAGAGCGGCAAGACACGCAGAAGACGCAGATACGCAGCTCTCCGAAGCTAAGTGCCGGTCCCGGGCTTCTTTCGGCACAAACCGCTCTCAGGAGCTCCCTGCACTCGCCACAATGCTCTGTGTGCGAAGAAGCCGCTTCTTCGCCTCCGGGAGAATCGGCGAGCGGCAGCTTCCCAAAGGCGAAGATGCAAGCTGCACCACGCAGGCACAGTGTGGGCAGCCTTCAGACTTAGAGAAAACAGTACTTTACCACTCTCCTGCCTTTTCCATGGTTATTATATTGGAAAAGAACGAGCTTTGGACAACTACCTTTCATTCTTGCCAAACTCTTTGCAGACCTCCGTGTAAGCTTTAGAACAAGATTTTGGATGTTTTCTTTCCTGGCAGAGTTTCTCTTTGCAAGATATGGTGGAAAAGCTTTTTGCTGAGTGTAGAGCGGCAAGACACGCAGAAGACGCAGATACGCAGCTCTCCGAAGCTAAGTGCCGGTCCCGGGCTTCTTTCGGCACAAACCGCTCTCAGGAGCTCCCTGCGCTCGCCACAATGCTCTGTGTGCGAAGAAGCCGCTTCTTCGCCTCCGGGAGAATCGGCGAGCGGCAGCTTCCCAAAGGCGAAGATGCAAGCCGCACCATGCAGGCACAGTGTGGGCAGCCTTCAGACTTAGAGAAAACAGTACTTTACCACTCTCCTGCCTTTTCCATTGTTATTATATTGGAAAAGAACGAGTTTTGGACAACTACCTTTCATTCTTGCCAAACTCTTTGCAGACCTCCGTGCAAGCTTTAGAACAAGATTTTGGATGTTTTCTTTCCTGGCAGAGTTTCTCTTTGCAAGATATGGTGGAAAAGCTTTTTGCTGAGTGTAGAGCGGCAAGACACGCAGAAGACGCAGATACGCAGCTCTCCGAAGCTAAGTGCCGGTCCCGGGCTTCTTTCGGCACAAACCGCTCTCAGGAGCTCCCTGCGCTCGCCACAATGCTCTGTGTGCGAAGAAGCCGCTTCTTCACCTCCGGGAGAATCGGCGAGCGGCAGCTTCCCAAAGGCAAAGATGCAAGCCGCACCATGCAGGCACAGTGTGGGCAGCCTTCAGACTTAGAGAAAACAGTACTTTACCACTCTCCTGCCTTTTCCATGGTTATTATATTGGAAAAGAACGAGTTTTGGACAACTACCTTTCATTCTTGCCAAACTCTTTGCAGACCTCCGTGCAAGCTTTAGAACAAGATTTTGGATGTTTTCTTTCCTGGCAGAGTTTCTCTTTGCAAGATATGGTGGAAAAGCTTCTTGCTGAGTGTAGAGCGGCAAGACATGCAGAAGACGCAGATACGCAGCTCTCCGAAGCTAAGTGCCGGTCCCGGGCTTCTTTCGGCACAAACCGCTCTCAGGAGCTCCCTGCGCTCGCCACAATGCTCTGTGTGCGAAGAAGCCGCTTCTTCGCCTCCGGGAGAATCGGCGAGCGGCAGCTTCCCAAAGGCAAAGATGCAAGCCGCACCACACAGGCACAGTGTGGGCAGCCTTCAGACTTAGAGAAAACAGTACTTTACCACTCTCCTGCCTTTTCCATGGTTATTATATTGGAAAAGAACGAGTTTTGGACAACTACCTTTCATTCTTGCCAAACTCTTTGCAGACCTCCGTGCAAGCTTTAGAACAAGATTTTGGATGTTTTTTTCCTGGCAGAGTTTCTCTTTGCAAGATATGCTGGAAAAGCTTTTTGCTGAGTGTAGAGCGGCAAGACACGCAGAAGACGCAGATACGCAGCTCTCCGAAGCTAAGTGCCGGTCCCGGGCTTCTTTCGGCACAAACCGCTCTCAGGAGCTCCCTGCGCTCGCCACAATGCTCTGTGTGCGAAGAAGCCGCTTCTTCGCCTCCGGGAGAATCGGCGAGCGGCAGCATCCCAAAGGCGAAGATGCAAGCCGCACCATGCAGGCACAGTGTGGGCAGCCTTCAGACTTAGAGAAAACAGTACTTTACCACTCTCCTGCCTTTTCCATTGTTATTATATTGGAAAAGAACGAGTTTTGGACAACTACCTTTCATTCTTGCCAAACTCTTTGCAGACCTCCGTGCAAGCTTTAGAACAAGATTTTGGATGTTTTTTTCCTGGCAGAGTTTCTCTTTGCAAGATATGCTGGAAAAGCTTTTTGCTGAGTGTAGAGCGGCAAGACACGCAGAAGACGCAGATACGCAGCTCTCCGAAGCTAAGTGCCGGTCCCGGGCTTCTTTCGGCACAAACCGCTCTCAGGAGCTCCCTGCGCTCGCCACAATGCTCTGTGTGCGAAGAAGCCGCTTCTTCGCCTCCGGGAGAATCGGCGAGCGGCAGCATCCCAAAGGCGAAGATGCAAGCCGCACCACACAGGCACAGTGTGGGCAGCCTTCAGACTTAGAGAAAACAGTACTTTACCACTCTCCTGCCTTTTCCATGGTTATTATATTGGAAAAGAACGAGTTTTGGACAACTACCTTTCATTCTTGCCAAACTCTTTGCAGACCTCCATGCTAGCTTTAGAACAAGATTTTGGATGTTTTCTTTCCTGGCAGAGTTTCTCTTTGCAAGATATGGTGGAAAAGCTTTTTGCTGAGTGTAGAGCGGCAAGACACGCAGAAGACGCAGATACGCAGCTCTCCGAAGCTAAGTGCCGGTCCCGGGCTTCTTTCGGCACAAACCGCTCTCAGGAGCTCCCTGCGCTCGCCACAATGCTCTGTGTGCGAAGAAGCCGCTTCTTCGCCTCCGGGAGAATCGGCGAGCGGCAGCTTCCCAAAGGCGAAGATGCAAGCCGCACCATGCAGGCACAGTGTGGGCAGCCTTCAGACTTAGAGAAAACAGTACTTTACCACTCTCCTGCCTTTTCCATGGTTATTATATTGGAAAAGAACGAGTTTTGGACAACTACCTTTCATTCTTGCCAAACTCTTTGCAGACCTCCGTGCAAGCTTTAGAACAAGATTTTGGATGTTTTCTTTCCTGGCAGAGTTTCTCTTTGCAAGATATGGTGGAAAAGCTTTTTGCTGAGTGTAGAGCGGCAAGACACGCAGAAGACGCAGATACGCAGCTCTCCGAAGCTAAGTGCCGGTCCCGGGCTTCTTTCGGCACAAACCGCTCTCAGGAGCTCCCTGCGCTCGCCACAATGCTCTGTGTGCGAAGAAGCCGCTTCTTCGCCTCCGGGAGAATCGGCGAGCGGCAGCTTCCCAAAGGCGAAGATGCAAGCCGCACCATGCAGGCACAGTGTGGGCAGCCTTCAGACTTAGAGAAAACAGTACTTTACCACTCTCCTGCCTTTTCCATGGTTATTATATTGGAAAAGAACGAGCTTTGGACAACTACCTTTCATTCTTGCCAAACTCTTTGCAGACCTCCGTGCAAGCTTTAGAACAAGATTTTGGATGTTTTCTTTCCTGGCAGAGTTTCTCTTTGCAAGATATGGTGGAAAAGCTTTTTGCTGAGTGTAGAGCGGCAAGACACGCAGAAGACACAGATACGCAGCTCTCCGAAGCTAAGTGCCGGTCCCGGGCTTCTTTCGGCACAAACCGCTCTCAGGAGCTCCCTGCGCTCGCCACAATGCTCTGTGTGCGAAGAAGCCGCTTCTTCGCCTCCGGGAGAATCGGCGAGCGGCAGCTTCCTAAAGGCGAAGATGCAAGCTGCACCACACAGGCACAGTGTGGGCAGCATTCAGACTTAGAGAAAACAGTACTTTACCACTCTCCTGCCTTTTCCATTGTTATTATATTGGAAAAAAACGAGTTTTGGACAACTACCTTTCATTCTTGCTAAACTCTTTGCAGACCTCCGTGCAAGCTTTAGAACAAGATTTTGGATGTTTTCTTTCCTGGCAGAGTTTCTCTTTGCAAGATATGGTGGAAAAGCTTTTTGCTGAGTGTAGAGCGGCAAGACACGCAGAAGACGCAGATACGCAGCTCTCCGAAGCTAAGTGCCGGTCCCGGGCTTCTTTCGGCACAAACCGCTCTCAGGAGCTCCCTGCGCTCGCCACAATGCTCTGTGTGCGAAGAAGCCGCTTCTTCGCCTCCGGGAGAATCGGCGAGCGGCAGCTTCCCAAAGGCAAAGATGCAAGCTGCACCACACAGGCACAGTGTGGGCAGCCTTCAGACTTAGAGGAAACAGTATTTTACCACTCTTCTGCCTTTTCCAGGCAGACAGCTTGGAGCGCCTGCAGGCTCCAGTTCGGCTGCAGCGCAGCTTTTCCTCTCACAGCTTAATTCTTATTATGACAATTCTTTCATTTCTACTTCAAAGATACCTCAGAGCTTGCCTAAATTAACAACACTCTATTCTAAGCTAAACAATCCTCTATTATCTAAGCTATCTACGTTCCATAGCCCTTAAATGGTGATCCCTATATCTCCTAATTCTTTTAAACTTTCATCTCTTGGAGAAAGAAAAAACAACTCAGCTTTGAATTGAACCTAGCACACACCTAACCAAACCTAACCTAACCTACCCTTTCCTAACCTAACCTTACCTTACCTTACCTTATCTTACCTTACCTTACCTTACCTTACCTTACCTAACCTAACCAAACACCTAAACTGAGCAAATACGAAAAAAAAATCACATTTCCTATCTATGGCACAGCTCCTCTTAATACTCAGGGGATGGCTGGAGCTCTGCCTAAAGATGACACATCCCCTTTTCCCTCCTCTGGGCTGGCGGAGCATAAGGGCCTCCGCAGGCGCAGGTGTCTCCTCTCCAGTCTTCCTGCACTTGCTTGGCTGAGATGATCAGAGCAGCCTGGCTGGAGGCAGGATCGCCTGAGGTGACAAAGGGATGCTGCCCAGAGGAAAAAGAACAAAGAAAGGAACTCTTACTTTCCAGGATCCCATCCTCACGGGTTCAAGCAGGATTCCCTGGCTACCAGGAAGACACACAAAGAGCACCGAGGGCAGCATGTCCCCCTGCGCCTTGCTGTGCTGGCAGCTGTCTGCGCCACGTGGCCCACACTCCTCCTCATGCCTTCATGCAGGTGTCCTCAGCTGCCAGGGCTTTTTGCCCCTTTGCTTTTTCTTACCTGCAGGAGCTCCTGGGCAGACCAGCGCCTGTCCTCGTCTGCCTGCAGGCAGCAGCGGAGGAAGTCGCGCAGGAGAGCCGAGTGGTGCCTGGGGTTCTGCAGTTTTGGGGGCCCGTTCCTTTCTATCAGTTCAAAAACCTACAGCACACGGATGCAAGAGGACACTGCACCTGCTCCTTTGCTAGCCACAGCAGCTCTCTCCACACAGAGCCCTCTTGCTAAGCTGCACCTTACCCTGAGATGGGCTTCCCGCTCGTAAGGAGCTTCCCCTTCCACCATTTCCAGCCCCATGATCCCCAGGGACCAGATGTCCACTTTGGGGCCGTAGGCTTCTCCTCTCACCACCTCCGGCGCCATCCAGCTGGGAGTGCCGACGCTGGAGCTGCGCTTGCTGCGCTCAGGGCTGAGCTGAGCACAGAGGCCAAAGTCACCTGAGGCCAAAAACAAAGCCTGTCAAAGCCAGCTCCCACTGGCAAAGCGGCCAAAACCATTGCCCACTCCAAGCCTGACCAGGCCTTGCTGAATCTAGCTGAAAAAGCAGCTGAGCTCTCCTTCCACGTGCCTGGAGCCAGGCAAATAATGCATCGGCCACATCCACAACACCCTCACCATTCACGCACTGGCCAAGCGGCGCTTCTGCCCCAGTGGCAGTCACCGAAATGCAAGCGCACGGCAGGTGCTGGAAATGCTGCAGCCCAGCAGGGATACCCACCCAACTTGACAGATCCATCCATGCCCACAAGGACGTTGTTGCTTTTGATGTCTCTGTGGATGACTTGGCGGGAATGAAGGAAATGCAGTCCTTGCAGGCACTGAGAGAGAAAAAGGAGGGAGGGAAAGTTAACGTACAGGATCGGATTTCATCCCACCTGAAAGGAAAGAGCTCGACGCGACTGACGGCTTTCTCAGGGAATTGTGAGCGAGGGCGCAGCATCATGGTGCTGTCACGAAGAAGAGCTTGCTGCTTCAACACTCTTGGAAGTTTTTTCTCGATTTCCAAGCAAAGGCATCCAAGCTCCCAAAAGTTCCGCCGGCCTTGGGTAGGAAGCGCGTCACCTTTGGCTGGGAGGCGGCACGGCAAAGATTTTTGGGGAAGCCTAGTGGCAGCAGAGGAGGAAGCAGCACCTTAGAGCTGTTCCAGAATCCGTCGCCATGCGGGCTGCAATGCTATCCTTTGCAGCTGAGGACGGCTCTTTGCCCTTAGCTTGAAATTCTGCCACCTGCATGGCAAGGAATATAGGACAGACAGACAGGCTCCAGGCAAACATTCCCAGGCAAAGCTGAGAAGAGGAAGCAAGTGAAACCAAGCGAGTGAGCCAGCACCAGCGCCAGAGGACACACAGGATGGAAGAGTGCAAGAACAGAGCCTGAGGAGTGCGGGCACAGCGGCAGGCAGTTCACTTCCCATGCTCGCTCTTCTCCTGTGTGTGGTCAAGGCAGCAGCAGCAGCAGCAAAAGAAAGGTGAGAGCAAGAAATCCCAGCTGTCCTTAACCTCCAGCTGGCAAGCAGCATCCTGGGCAGGCTTGGGGAAGCACAAGCGGGATCCCTCACCTCCCGACAGACAGCGCCTATCTGTCCTTCCTCCGGGTACACCGCGCTGAGCACATCAAACAAGGTGCCGCCGTCCATGAACTCCATGGCCAGCCAGAGCTCCGCATCCACCAGGTAGCTGAAAGAAGAAAACCACGGCATGGAGAGACAGCAATGGGCACAGCCTCAGTCAGCCAGGGGCCCGAGCCAGGTTTTTGCAACTGCTCTCCAAGCTACGTGTGCCACAAGAGATTCATGATCACCAGCTCCAACTCCTCCCACGCTCTGGAGACCAGCAGAGAAATCACCACCAGCTCCCTTCTCTGCCAGGGACCAAAGGGCATCGTCTCTTCGGGCTTGCACTAGCTAAAGCTACATTGACATGAGAATAGGCCAACCTGTCTAAGTAGGTAACGATATTGGGATTCCTGTTGTCCCTCATGGCCAGGATTTCATTGGCAGCCAGCTCCCTTGGACATCTCCTCCGCAAGCGACATGATCTTGATTGCCACCTGAAATGACATTGGCCACCGTTTACCTTGAGAAGACGCCCCCTGCTCGAGATCACAAGCAGCACGGAGCGAGTGCTGCTGCAATGAGGCAGCGGGCTGGGCCAAAGTGCCTTGTCACTCGACAGCAGAGCTTAGCAGAAGCACCAAAGGCCATCCCAAATGCATTCTGCCTCCTGAGCCTAGAGTGTACTTCAGAGGAACAGCCTCTGCTGCAGACATGGAGCTGCCACCCAAACCTCCAGGCAGGGCTCACAGCAGCAGGGAAAGCGCTCCGGAGCTGCAAAATGGCATGGGGCTGTTGGCACTTTACCTGTTGTCCGCTGCTGGTGTCAAGGGCTTTATAAACAGCTCCAAAGCCCCTGGAAAGACAAAAGCAGCAGAAAGAGCCCTTTATCCCTTGGCACTGAAATCAAGCCTAGGCAGCAGATCTCCCCAGGCTGCTGCACGCCTTCCTTAGAAAACGCCTGGCTGCGGCGTCTCTTCGGCCAACAGCACGTCGGCCCGTGAGCCCTCTGCCCTGCGGGGCAGCCTGTCCAAGGGAACACTAAGGTGCAGCATGAAGACCAAGGGACGCTGGAAATCTCCAAGGCGCACGCCCAGCCAGGTCATTTCCAAACCTAAGGGGAACTCTCCTCCTTGTGCGGGTGTGCATGCATGTGTGTGTCAAAAGAGTGACAACAATTAGAGTCAGAAGACTGTCCTTGAGAATCTGACATTTCTTGAGTGGCAAGGTGCTCTTTCAGGCCAGAAAGCGGCAGGGGCAGAGGGTTTCCCAGCTCCTGCTCCTCCTTGCTGCAAGCAAGACAATGCCAGCATCAACTTGTCTTTGATGAGGCCTTCGCATTGCTCTGACCCAGCAGTCCAGGCAGGCGACAGGAGGTAAAGCCAGAGCCTGACCGTGATTGGAGCTTGCCTGACTTCACGCTTGATATTGCACCAGCCAAAGACCTGGCCCACACTTTTGGAAAAGGAGCCGAGGCCACGCTTACCCTCGTCCCAGTTCTTCAAATGCCGTGTATTTGCTCATTGGCTGGCCCGGACTCACAATGCTCCCTGAAAGACAAAAGCAGCGCAGGGCGCTCGCTCGCACACAGAGACGCCGCTCCCCAAACCCTCCCAAAGGCAGCCCCGCTGCCAGCAGCTCTGGGCCCTTTGCGGTCCCCTGGCTTCCAGCTGCTGAGACCAGCAAGTGGGAGGGCCATCTTCTCCACCTTTCATCAGGTGGCCTTTCCCAGAAGGCCTTTATTTCTTTCAAGCGCAGCATCCCATGCCATAAGCCAAAATGATGAGACCTTAAGAAGAGGGCCCTAAGAGGTCACCAAGGGCCTTTGCAGCCTCTGCCGTCACACCCACCATCACTGGCGGGTCCACTGCCAGGGCCACAAAGTGTCTGAGCCAGAGGAGGTGCAAGAACGGGAGCCCGAAAACAGCTGGGGCCAGAGAGCTCCCTGGGGCCTAGGCACTTGCTAGGTGCCAGCCTTCTGCTCAAGCAGAAACAATCTCTGCTTTTGTCTTTGGCACACAAGGCAGCCCAGGCAGAGCCAAGCCAGGCCCAGCAGCCCTCACAGGCAGCAGGAAGTCCCTGAGCGCTGCTGCGCTGCCTCAAAGCACAACAACAGCTTCTGCCGAGAGGCCTAAGCGCCTCTGAGACCGAGGGGCAACTTCTGGCACAGCCTACCCCCAGACACGCACACAACACACTGCTCTGGCAGACAAGAAATGCACCCGACTCACTCAGTGTCTTCCGGCCCTGCTCCTGCCTCTTCTCGGGCTGCTGGGCTGCGCTGCTGCAGGAAGTGCCAGCAGCGGGGGGCGAGCTGGCTGCTGCAGGCCACGCTGGTCCAGCGGCACCAGGTTGAATTGCAGAGCCTGTGTTGAGCTGGGACCAGAAAGGATTGCCCGTCAGAAGGGTGCCTGGCACACATGCCCCGCCCAGCGCACGGCCAAAGCAAGGCCTTGGGAAGGTGCTGTCAGCCACCCCCAGGCCTCTCCAGCTGGGGCGTTTCCCATGTCCCCTTCTCAAAGGCAACTTTGGCAAAAGCCCAAAGGCTACTTGGATCCAGCCCCTCAGGGCCACCTCCATGCTCCATGTTTTCAGCTTTTCTGCAAGACATTGGCAACAAGAGATCGATGGGGCTGCCAAGATCCAGAAAGACATCAGAGCAGGGCCCCAGGGCCTTCTTGCTTTCCTCCTCCTGTCTTTCCCTGGGCAATAAAATCCGCCCGCAGCTGGCATGCAGTGCTCTGCTCAGAAGCCCGCAGCATGGCCCTTCTCTGATCTGTTTTCACAGATTGCCCCTCTCCATGGCAGCCGTTACGGAGCGGCCCTTTGGAGACGCCTTCCTGCCCTGCCCAGACCCACCCGCCCTTCACAATGTAGGGCTGCCAAGGATTCTCCTCTCCAAAGGCTGCTCTGACCGGCTGGAAGTGAAGCACAGCCTGAAGCTAATTAGTCCATGGAGAGGGCAGGTCCCTTCCAGGGGCCAGTGTCTGCCAGGTCCCCTGCAAGGCCGGCAACTGCGTCTTTGGGCCGCTCCGTCCGCTGACCACAGGCAGCCTGCACTGACAATGGGCACACGGGGCTGACTCCTACACTGAGAATCATTGAATGCTGCCTCCTGTCTGATGCCAAGAGACATTCTCGGGCCCTCTCAGCATCCCAGCTTAAATGCCAAACTTCAGAACCCATTGGCCAGGGCTCCCTGGCTTGCCTGAAGCAGCACTGGGTCACGGCAGTCATACAGCCGCCAGCATCTTCAGCCACGAGCAACAAGGGCTGCTCCAAAACTGGAAGCCTGGCCCTGCATCAAAGGCAGTGCCATGCTCAGCTGCCACTCACCGGCTCTGCAAGTTCAGGCTGTGCAGGGAAAGCAGCTGGAGGCTTGATGCTCCTTTGCTCCTCTTCAGCCTCTTCCTCAATGGCAGAGGCAGCCAGAGGAGCTGCTGACCCTGCTGTTGAGGCCTGCAGACAGACAGAAGTGAGAGAGATGGGCAAAAGGCAATCCCTTAGGAGCTGCTTTCTGTTGAGCTGGGAAAGGACCCAGAAGAAGGGGAAATGGAAGACTTTGATACAAGTGGGACTCTGAGTCATGAAAAGCCCAGGAAGTTGGCTGAATGAGGTGTTACTCCCATCTTGCTGTGCATTTGAGCTTCCCTGCTGCCTAGAAGCAGCAAGATGCCTTGCAGCTGTCCCATTTGCCTTTCATCTCTTGAAAGGCTCTTCCCTGCAAAATCAGCAAACAGCCAGTGCTCCCTTTGCTACTGCTGATGCCACGGAGCACTTGGCCTTTCTTTCTGCCTCCCACACTGGCACTCCACACTGGACTGCAAGAGGCCAAGCTGGCAGAATTGCCGCCCCATTGTCACACGCCAGCAACGTCACAGCTTCCTTTGCCACTCACCAAAGGCCAGGCTTGCCTCCATCCGCGTGTCAGGTGACCTGCAGCCAGCAAGGGAAAAGGAACCAGAGGCCCTTAGAAAAGTGCCTGTGCTGGCCACTCCCGCAGCACAAGGCAGTCCCAACACAGAGCATTTCCCTTTCCCAACAGGCCTCCAGGAGCAACAGCTCTTTCCCACAGCAGGCAAGAGAACAACAAGGACGCTAGAGTAGGCTCTGTCTACATTTGGGGCTCTTTTGCCAAGAGAGAAATAGAAAGACGCTGCTGGAAATGCCCCTTGCTCTTCAACACTCTCAGCTTCCCTTGTGCCCAACAGCTCAAGCAGCATTTTCCTCTTCTCTTTCCTGCATTTTAGATCTAGATTCTTTTAAATGGCATGCCCTAATTCCCATGCCTTGGCTGAAGATGGTAGCCCAGCAGAGCTTCCACAAAGGGCCCCTTCCCTGTGGCAGCTCCCTGCTGAAGCAGCCCAGGAACAGCTGCTGGGCTCAGCAGCAAACCCTCCCTGCACTGGACTTTGTGCTGCATCGCCAAGGGAATCGCAGTCTTGGCACACCATCAAAGGGTCAAGTCACGCAGCCAAGGCCTCTAAGGGGCAGAATTGGGAGCGAAAGGTGCTTTCCTTCGCTCCTGGAGAGAGCCACCGAGTTGCTAGCAGTACTTCTGAGCATCTCCCCTCAGAGTCTGCAATTAGCAGCTTGTCTTGCTTGAAGCAGCAAGAGGAGGAAATGACAGACTCCAGTGCCGCGCACTCTCTCGGGGAGGGAAGGCAACCGCTGCAGGTTGCAGGGCAAATACTCTGCACCCGCCCCCCAGTACACAGATGCCCCCTTTTTAGCTGATGCTGCTGGCAGGACATTGACCAAAGCGGTGGCATCTTCATGGCCATTGTGTTCCCAAATAAACTCGGTCACTGCTGCGACATAAAGAGCAGAGTGAAGCAAAAGCCGGGTGATGCCAGCCCCAGGAGAAACCTTTACTTACGAGTCAGCTGGGTCAGGTAGTAGCCAGAATAGACAACAGAAAAGACCGTGCAAACCGTGGTACAGACCTGCCCAATCATTTTGGCAGCGCTGTGCGGGTTTGCACGCTGAATGCCAGCCAAGGCAAAGCCCAGACTCCTCTCGGGGTGCAGGCCGTCTGCTGAGAACTCCTTGAGCACAAGGATCCTCCTGCAGGGAGCGAGCAGAAGAGCCGCTCTGGACAAGCAGGCCTTGCGTGCACCGGGGCAACGCTGTGCTGACAGCACTGTGACGTGGCACCGCTCCCCTGACCTCACAATAGCAGCTGTTCTATGGCTTTCTTGTGCCCAGCAAGGCAACCTTCTGTACAGCTGATGCGAAAGAAAAGCCTGGGAAGTTCTCCTCATTCATAAAGCAGCAGAAAATGTCCTCCCAGTCCATAAGGCAGTGCTCAAGGCGTCCCAGGGGAACTCAGAAAATGGGCCAACCCAAGCGGCATCCAAGGAATCCAAGCAAACGCGCCTTTTGGTCCCAAAAGCTTTGACTGAAAGCAAAAGTCTGATTCTCCTAGGTGGCATGGTAGCTGGTTCTGAAAAGTCTCACTTCTTCAATGACATTTAGGGGGAAAAAGAAGCAAAGATAATAAAGTTCCAGGAGTATTTTAGGCTGCAGTCACTTCTCGAGCACGCGGGTGCGTGCTGACCTATGGAGGGGCTTGACAGCTGGCCTGCAAGCAAAGCTGAGTTCATAGAAGACATCCCAATTGATGGGTTTTGAGTGTATCCATAGCAAGGAAGAAGACAAGGCCGTCAGCATGGAAACCGATTAGTAAAGAGAGATGAAATTTTCGTAAGCTAGACTAGTGCCTAAGTAGATGTGTATACTTGCCTTATAAATTTCTGTAAAACTTTTGCCAATTCTATTGACGTTAATTGCTTTGCACCAATGGATATAAGAAGTTCTTGTGGTGTAGTCAGTGACTTAAGATCACGCTTTGTTAAGAGTGTAGAAGCTGGAGAACACGCAGAATAAAGAAAACTTTTTTCTACTTGGACCCTGATCACGTGTGTATGTCACGTCCGGCCTAATGGTGACAGTTGCCCATCTCTGGGTCAAGAGACAAGTATTGTCTGACAGGTAGCTTGTCAACAAACTGAGAAAGAATTGAGTACCTGGGCATGCAGATTTCTGTAGGGAGGAAAGAAAAGTGTTGACAAGAATAAGCCTGAGTTTTAAACGCCTGAAAGAGTCAAAAATAACACATTGTGGGATATTGTACCAGATGTTCCACAGAGTTAAAACCAACCACAACTCATTAGTATCTGGACTTCCATGCCCACTATGCTTAGAAATGTTGCTTGAAGGCACTTTGTATCTAAAAATCCAGTTCCTGTAGATGACTGTAGATGTAGATCAAAATCCTACCAAAAACTCCGTGTCAAAACGAGCAAGAGTGAGACTTTTGTCCTTGGCAGTAGCTTCCAGGTGCTCCTGGACATCGCCAGGCCTAGACACAACGATGTGTATTCGGCGGAGGGAGAGAAGCCTTATGCTTAGCTCTAACTGTGACCTTTGCTAGCAGATCTTACTAGCAGGCAATAAATTCAATTTGTTCTGCTCTTAGCCAGAGCCAAGACGGGAATCCAAATCTAGATCACAGGAGAAGATCACAGGAGCCTCAGCTTTTCCAGAGGAGGAAAAATACAAAGGCTAGTAAATTTGCCCTGGGTTGACAGGGGTTTTT
This sequence comes from Molothrus aeneus, assembly GCF_037042795.1. NCBI lineage: Eukaryota > Metazoa > Chordata > Aves > Passeriformes > Icteridae > Molothrus > Molothrus aeneus. Next base: position 2,962,199 of record NW_027099068.1, on the reverse strand, counting down.
TACAGATCCATAGACAAGTGATGAAGCTTAAAAGATGACAGCAGAGGAAAATCAACAGATATGCTGAAACTGAGTGAAGAGGAAGGAGACTTCAAATTAACTGAAAAGCTGCACCGAAAGCTTCTCTACTTTTTGCAGTTGCTTCAAGTTTAAAATGACAAACTCTAGCAGCACTTCCAACTTATTGTTCTTAATTCTAGGATAAAGACAATCAAAACTGGGTACTCCTGCTTAGAGTATGAAGTAAAGCATAGGAAGGCATTAGAGTAAGAAAAATTGTGTTTAGAAGGCTGGGGCAGCCTTAGGGCTAGGAGGAATGGGGAGGCGTGGAAATCAGGCCTGTGGGCACCAGTCAGGGAGCATCCAGTCCCTGAGCGGTCCCTCACAGAGGGTATCCCAGCAGATGGAGTCCAAATGGAGCCACAGCTTGGTGGGAAAAGTGCCGGGCTGCTGAGCCGTGCTTAGCAGGGGCTCCTGCATCAAATTGCTCCCTGACAGGTGCGGTATGCTGTGTGTGTGTGCCCAACAGCTGGCAAGAGCAGGCTGGCCCAGATGTGGGAAAAGGCCAAGGAGGCAGCAGAGTGGGAATGGGGCTGTGCAGGAGGCCCTGGTGGTTGCACACAGCCGTGGGGGATCAGGCTGGCCCAGATGGTCCCTGGGGCTCTGGGCTGAAAAGGGGGGAAAAGAGAAGCAGGGAGGAAGGGCCAGATGCCGCTATGAGAATGCCATTCCATCCCATAGGTGACATAGTGAGAGGAGGCTGGGAACAAAATGGTCATTCCTGCTGATCACCCTGACATCTTCACGACAAGAGGCCCAGAAAGGAGTGCACATCTGCCTCCTGGTGTTGTCCTGAATGTGAGCTCATTACCTGGCGTTCATTACCCGCAAGTCTGGCAGCTTCCCGCAGGCATTCCACGCTTCAGGGAAGCAAAGCTGCTTACCTCACTATGTTCTTTGGGCCTCTGAAGGGGACTGTCCACTTAGCTACAGCCTGGCAAGGAAGGGAGTCTTACAACACTCTGGATATTTTAGACTTTTATTCTCACTCGGGCTGAAACAAAGTATCCCCTCGCTACTTCTCCATCTTCATCCTTCTGTCCTGCAGGTGGCCTGTTCAGGCTGACAGCTTGGAGCGCCTGCAGGCTCCAGTTCGGCTGCAGCGCAGCTTTTCCTCTCACAGCTTAATTCTTATTATGACAATTCTTTCATTTCTACTTCAAAGATACCTCAGAGCTTGCCTAAATTAACAACACTCTATTCTAAGCTAAACAATCCTCTATTATCTAAGCTATCTACGTTCCATAGCCCTTAAATGGTGATCCCTATATCTCCTAATTCTTTTAAACTTTCATCTCTTGGAGAAAGAAAAAACAACTCAGCTTTGAATTGAACCTAGCACACACCTAACCAAACCTAACCTAACCTAACCTACCCTAACCTAACCTAACCTAACCTAACCTTACCTAACCTAACCAAACACCTAAACTGAGCAAATACGAAAAAAAAATCACATTTCCTATCTATGGCACAGCTCCTCTTAATACTCAGGGGATGGCTGGAGCTCTGCCTAAAGATGACACATCCCCTTTTCCCTCCTCTGGGCTGGCGGAGCATAAGGGCCTCCTCAGGCGCAGGTGTCTCCTCTCCAGTCTTCCTGCACTTGCTTGGCTGAGATGATCAGAGCAGCCAGGCTGGAGGCAGGATCGCCTGAGGTCACAAAGGGATGCTGCCCAGAGGAAAAAAGAACAAAGAAAGGAACTCTTACTTTCCAGGATCCCATCCTCACGGGCTCAAGCAGGATTCCCTGGCTACCAGGAAGACACACAAAGAGCACCGAGGGCAGCATGTCCCCCTGCGCCTTGCTGTGCTGGCAGCTGTCTGCGCCACGTGGCCCACACTCCTCCTCATGCTTTCATGCAGGTGTCCTCAGCTGACAGGGCTTTTTGCCCCTTTGCTTTTTCTTACCTGCAGGAGCTCCTGGGCAGACCAGCGCCTGTCCTCGTCTGCCTGCAGGCAGCAGCGGAGGAAGTCGCGCAGGAGAGCTGAGTGGTGCCTGGGGTTCTGCAGTTTTGGGGGCCCGTTCCTTTCTATCAGTTCAAAAACCTACAGCACACGGATGCAAGAGGACACTGCACCTGCTCCTTTGCTAGCCACAGCAGCTCTCTCCACACAGAGCCCTCTTGCTAAGCTGCACCTTACCCTGAGACGGGCTTCCCGCTCGTAAGGAGCTTCCCCTTCCACCATTTCCAGCCCCATGATCCCCAGGGACCAGATGTCCACTTTGGGGCCGTAGGCTTCTCCTCTCACCACCTCCGGCGCCATCCAGCTGGGAGTGCCGACGCTGGAGCTGCGCTTGCTGCGCTCAGGGCTGAGCTGAGCACAGAGGCCAAAGTCACCTGAGGCCAAAAACAAAGCCTGTCAAAGCCAGCTCCCACTGGCAAAGCGGCCAAAACCATTGCCCACTCCAAGCCTGACCAGGCCTTGCTGAATCTAGCTGAAAAAGCAGCTGAGCTCTCCTTCCACGTGCCTGGAGCCAGGCAAATAATGCATCGGCCACATCCACAACACCCTCACCATTCACGCACTGGCCAAGCGGCGCTTCTGCCCCAGTGGCAGTCACCGAAATGCAAGCGCACGGCAGGTGCTGGAAATGCTGCAGCCCAGCAGGGATACCCACCCAACTTGACAGATCCATCCATGCCCACAAGGACATTGTTGCTTTTGATGTCTCTGTGGATGACTTGGCGGGAATGAAGGAAATGCAGTCCTTGCAGGCACTGAGAGAGAAAAAGGAGGGAGGGAAAGTTAACGTACAGGATCGGATTTCATCCCACCTGAAAGGAAAGAGCTCGACGGGACTGACGGCTTTCTCAGGGAATTGTGAGCGAGGGCGCAGCATCATGGTGCTGTCACGAAGAAGAGCTTGCTGCTTCAACACTCTTGGAAGTTTTTTCTCGATTTCCAAGCAAAGGCATCCAAGCTCCCAAAAGTTCCGCCGGCCTTGGGTAGGAAGCGCGTCACCTTTGGCTGGGAGGCGGCACGGCAAAGATTTTTGGGGAAGCCTACTGGCAGCAGAGGAGGAAGCAGCACCTTAGAGCTGTTCCAGAATCCATCGCCATGCGGGCTGCAATGCTATCCTTTGCAGCTGAGGACGGCTCTTTGCCCTTAGCTTGAAATTCTGCCACCTGCATGGCAAGGAATATAGGACAGACAGACAGGCTCCAGGCAAACATTCCCAGGCAAAGCTGAGAAGAGGAAGCAAGTGAAACCAAGCGAGTGAGCCAGCACCAGCGCCAGAGGACACACAGGATGGAAGAGTGCAAGAACAGAGCCTGAGGAGTGCGGGCACAGCGGCAGGCAGTTCACTTCCCATGCTTGCTCTTCTCCTGTGTGTGGTCAAGGCAGCAGCAGCAAAAGAAAGGTGAGAGCAAGAAATCCCAGCTGTCCTTAACCTCCAGCTGGCAAGCAGCATCCTGGGCAGGCTTGAGGAAGCACAAGCGGGATCCCTCACCTCCCGACAGACAGCGCCTATCTGTCCTTCCTCCGGGTACACTGCGCTGAGCACATCAAACAAGGTGCCGCCGTCCATGAACTCCATGGCCAGCCAGAGCTCCGCATCCACCAGGTAGCTGAAAGAAGAAAACCACGGCATGGAGAGACAGCAATGGGCACAGCCTCAGTCAGCCAGGGGCCCGAGCCAGGTTTTTGCAACTGCTCTCCAAGCTACGTGTGCCACAAGAGATTCATGATCACCAGCTCCGACTCCTCCCACGCTCTGGAGACCAGCAGAGAAATCACCACCAGCTCCCTTCTCTGCCAGGGACCAAAGGGCATCGTCTCTTCGGGCTTGCTCTAGCTAAAGCTACATTGACACGAGAATAGGCCAACCTGTCTAAGTAGGTAACGATATTGGGACTCCTGTTGTCCCTCATGGCCAGGATTTCATTGGCAGCCAGCTCCTCGGACATCTCCTCCTCAAGCGACATGATCTTGATTGCCACCTGAAATGACATTGGCCACCGTTTACCTTGAGAAGACGCCCCCTGCTCGAGATCACAAGCAGCACGGAGCGAGTGCTGCTGCAATGAGGCAGCGGGCTGGGCCAAAGTGCCTTGTCACTCGACAGCAGAGCTTAGCAGAAGCACCAAAGGCCATCCCAAATGCATTCTGCCTCCTGAGCCTAGAGTGTACTTCAGAGGAACAGCCTCTGCTGCAGACATGGAGCTGCCACCCAAACCTCCAGGCAGGGCTCACAGCAGCGGGGAAAGCGCTCCGGAGCTGCAAAATGGCATGGGGCTGTTGGCACTTTACCTGTTGTCCGCTGCTGGTGTCAAGGGCTTTATAAACAGCTCCAAAGCCCCTGGAAAGACAAAAGCAGCAGAAAGAGCCCTTTATCCCTTGGCACTGAAATCAAGCCTAGGCAGCAGATCTCCCCAGGCTGCCTGCACGCCTTCCTTAGAAAACGCCTGGCTGCGGCGTCTCTTCGGCCAGCAGCACGTCGGCCCGTGAGCTCTCTGCCCTGCGGGGCAGCCTGTCCAAGGGAACACTAAGGTGCAGCATGAAGACCAAGGGCCGCTGGAAATCTCCAAGGCGCACGCCCAGCCAGGTCATTTCCAAACCTAAGGGGAACTCTCCTCCTTGTGCGGGTGTGCATGCATGTGTGTGTCAAAAGAGTGACAACAATTAGAGTCAGAAGACTGTCCTTGAGAATCTGACATTTCTTGAGTGGCAAGGTGCTCTTTCAGGCCAGAAAGCTGCAGGGGCAGAGGGTTTCCCAGCTCCTGCTCCTCCTTGCTGCAAGCAAGACAATGCCAGCATCAACTTGTCTTTGATGAGGCCTTCGCATTGCTCTGACCCAGCAGTCCAGGCAGGCGACAGGAGGTAAAGCCAGAGCCTGACCGTGATTGGAGCTTGCCTGACTTCACGCTTGATATTGCACCAGCCAAAGACCTGGCCCACACTTTTGTAAAAGGAGCCGACACCACGCTTACCCTCGTCCCAGTTCTTCAAATGCCGTGTATTTGCTCATTGGCTGGCCCGGACTCACAATGCTCCCTGAAAGACAAAAGCAGCGCAGGGCGCTCGCTCGCACACAGAGACGCCGCTCCCCAAACCCTCCCAAAGGCAGCCCCGCTGCCAGCAGCTCTGGGCCCTTTGCGGTCCCCTGGCTTCCAGCTGCTGAGACCAGCAAGTGGGAGGGCCATCTTCTCCACCTTTCATCAGGTGGCCTTTCCAAGAAGGCCTTTATTTCTTTCAAGCAAAGCATCCCATGCCATAAGCCAAAATGATGAGACCTTAAGAAGAGGGCCCTAAGAGGTCACCAAGGGCCTTTGCAGCCTCTGCAGTCACACCCACCATCACTGGCAGGTCCACTGTCAGGGCCACAAAGTGTCTGAGCCAGAGGAGGTGTAAGAACGAGAGCCCGAAAACAGCTGGGGCCAGAGAGCTCCCTGGGGCCTAGGCACTTGCTAGGTGCCAGCCTTCTGCTCAAGCAGAAACAATCTCTGCTTTTGTCTTTGGCACACAAGGCAGCCCAGGCAGAGCCAGGCCAGGCCCAGCCGCCCTCACAGGCAGCAGGAAGTCCCTGAGCGCTGCCGCGCTGCCTCAAAGCACAACAACAGCTTCTGCCGAGAGGCCTAAGCGCCTCTGAGACCGAGGGGCAACTTCTGGCACAGCCTACACCCAGACACGCACACAACACACTGCTCTGGCAGACAAGAAATGCACCCGACTCACTCAGTGTCTTCCAGCCCTGCTCCTGCCTCATCTCAGGCTGCTGGGCTGCGCTGCTGCAGGAAGTGCCAGCAGCGGGGGGCGAGCTGGCTGCTGCAGGCCACGCTGGTCCAGCGGCACCAGGTTGAATTGCAGAGCCTGTGTTGAGCTGGGACAAGGAAGGATTGCCCGTCAGAAGGGTGCCTGGCACACATGCCCCGCCCAGCGCACGGCCAAAGCAAGGCCTTGGGAAGGTGCTGTCAGCCACCCCCAGGCCTCTCCAGCTGGGGCGTTTCCCATGTCCCCTTCTCAAAGGCAACTTTGGCAAAAGCCCAAAGGCTACTTGGATCCAGCCCCTCAGGGCCACCTCCATGCTCCATGTTTTCAGCTTTTCTGCAAGACATTGGCAACAAGGGATCGATGGGGCTGCCAAGATCCAGAAAGAGATCAGAGCAGTTCCCCAGAGCCTTGTTGCTTTCCTCCTCCTGTCTTTCCCTGGGCAATGAAATCAGCCCGCAGCTGGCATGCAGTGCTCTGCTCAGAAGCCCGCAGCATGGCCCTTCTCTGATCCTTTTCACGCATTGCCCCTCTCCATGGCAGCCTTTAGGGAGCGGCCCTTTGGAGACACCTTCCTGCCCTGCCCAGAACCAGCCACCCTTCACAATGTAGGGCTGCCAAGGATTCTCCTCTCCAAAGGCTGCTCTGACCGGCTGGAAGTGAAGCACAGCCTGAAGCTAATTAGTCCATGGAGAGGGCAGGTCCCTTCCAGGGGCCAGTGTCTGCCAGGTCCCCTGCAAGGCCGGCAACTGCGTCTTTGGGCCGCTCCGTCCGCTGACCACAGGCAGCCTGCACTGACAATGGGCACACGGGGCTGACTCCTACACTGAGAATCATTGAATGCTGCCTCCTGTCTGATGCCAAGAGACATTCTCGGGCCCTCTCAGCATCCCAGCTTAAATGCCAAACTCCAGAACCCATTGGCCAGGGCTCCCTGGCTTGCCTGAAGCAGCACTGGGTCACGGCAGGCACACAGCCGCCAGCATCTTCAGCCACGAGCAACAAGGGCTGCTCCAAAACTGGAAGCCTGGCCCTGCACCAAAGGCAGTGCCAAGCTCAGCTGCCACTTACCAGCTCTGCAAGTTCAGGCTGCGCAGGGAAAGCAGCTGGAGGCTTGATGCTCCTTTGCTCCTCTTCAGCCTCTTCCTCAATGGCAGAGGCAGCCAGAGGAGCTGCTGACCCTGCTGTTGAGGCCTGCAGACAGACAGAAGTGAGAGAGATGGGCAAAAGGCAATCCCTCAGGAGCTGCTTTCTGTTGAGCTGGGAAAGGACCCAGAAGAAGGGGAAATGGAAGACTTTGATACAAGTGGGACTCTGAGTCATGAAAAGCCCAGGAAGTTGGCTGAATGAGGTGCTACTCCCATCTTGCTGTGCATTTGAGCTTCCCTGCTGCCTAGAAGCAGCAAGATGCCTTGGAGCTGTCCCATTTGCCTTTCATCTCTTGAAAGGCTCTTCCCTGCAAAATCAGCAAACAGCCAGTGCTCCCTTTGCTACTGCGGATGCCACGGAGCACTTGGCCTTTCTTTCAGCCTCCCACGCTGGCACTCCACACTGGACTGCAAGAGGCCAAGCTGGCAGAATTGCCGCCCCATTGTCACACGCCAGCAACGTCACAGCTTCCTTTGCCACTCACCAAAGGCCAGGCTTGCCTCCATCCGCGTGTCAGGTGACCTGCAGCCAGCAAGGGAAAAGGAACCAGAGGCCCTTAGAAAAGTGCCTGTGCTGGCCACTCCCGCAGCACAAGGCAGTCCCAACACAGAGCATTTCCCTTTCCCAACAGGCCTCCAGGAGCAACAGCTCTTTCCCACAGCAGGCAAGAGAACAACAAGGACGCTAGAGTAGGCTCTGTCTACATTTGGGGCTCTTTTGCCAAGAGAGAAATAGAAAGACGCTGCTGGAAATGCCCCTTGCTCTTCAACACTCTCAGCTTCCCTTGTGCCCAACAGCTCAAGCAGCATTTTCCTCTTCTCTTTCCTGCATTTTAGATCTAGATTCTTTTAAATGGCATGCCCTAATTCCCATGCCTTGGCTGAAGATGGTAGCCCAGCAGAGCTTCCACAAAGGGCCCCTTCCCTGTGGCAGCTCCCTGCTGAAGCAGCCCAGGAACAGCTGCTGGGCTCAGCAGCAAACCCTCCCTGCACTGGACTTTGTGCTGCATCGCCAAGGGAATCGCAGTCTTGGCACACCATCAAAGGGTCAAGTCACGCAGCCAAGGCCTCTAAGGGGCAGAATTGGGAGCGAAAGGTGCTTTCCTTCGCTCCAGGAGAGAGCCACTGAGTTGCTAGCAGTACTTCTGAGCATCTCCCCTCCGAGTCTGCAATTAGCAGCTTGTCTTGCTTGAAGCAGTAGAGGAGGAAATGACAGACTCCAGTGCCGCGCACTCTCTCGGGGAGGGAAGGCAACCGCTGCAGGTTGCGGGGCAAATACTCTGCACCCGCCCCCCAGTACACAGATGCCCCCTTTTTAGCTGATGCTGCTGGCAGGACATTGACCAAAGCGGTGGCATCTTCATGGCCATTGTGTTCCCAAATAAACTCGGTCACTGCTGCGGCATAAAGAGCAGAGTGAAGCAAAAGCCGGGTGATGCCAGCCCCAGGAGAAACCTTTACTTACGAGTCAGCTGGGTCAGGTAGTAGCCAGAATAGACAACAGAAAAGACCGTCCAAACCGCGGCACAGACCTGCCCGATCATTTTGGCAGTGCTGTGCGGGTTTGCACACTGAATGCCAGCCAAGGCAAAGCCCAGACTCCTCTCGGGGTGCAGGCCGTCTGCTGAGAACTCCTTGAGCACAAGGATCCTCCTGCAGGGAGCGAGCAGAAGAGCCGCTCTGGACAAGCAGGCCTTGCGTGCACCGGGGCAACGCTGTGCTGACAGCACTGTGACGTGGCACCGCTCCCCTGACCTCACAATAGCAGCTGTTCTATGGCTTCCTTGTGCCCAGCAAGGCAACCTTCTGTACAGCTGATGCAAAAGAAAAGCCTGGGAAGTTCTCCTCATTCATAAAGCAGCAGAAAATGTCCTCCCAGTCCATAAGGCAGTGCTCAAGGCGTCCCAGGGGAACTCAGAAAATGGGCCAACCCAAGCGGCATCCAAGGAATCCAAGCAAATGCGCCTTTTGGTCCCAAAAGCTTTGACTGAAAGCAAAAGTCTGCTTCTTCTAGGTGGCATGGGAGCTGGTTCTGAAAAGTCTCACTTCTTCAATGACATTTAGGGGGGAAAAGAAGCAAAGATAATAAATTTCCAGGAGTATTTTTGGCTGCAGTCACTTCTCGAGCACGCGGGTGCGTGCTGACCTATGGAGGGGCTTGACAGCTGGCCTGCAAGCAAAGCTGAGTTCATAGAAGACATCCCAATTGATGGGTTTTGAGTGTATCCATAGCAAGGAAGAAGACAAGGCCGTCAGCATGGAAACCGATTAGTAAAGAGAGATGAAATTTTCGTAAGCTAGACTAATGCCTAAGTAGATGTGTATACTTGCCTTATAAATTTCTGTAAAACTTTTGCCAATTCTATTGACGTTAATTGCTTTGCACCAATGGATATAAGAAGTTCTTGTGGTGTAGTCAGTGACTTAAGATCACGCTTTGTTAAGAGTGTAGAAGCTGGAGAACACGCAGAATAAAGAAAACTTTTTTCTTCTTGGACCCTGATCACGTGTGTATGTCACGTCCGGCCTAATGGTGACAGTTCCCCATCTCTGGATCAAGAGACAAGTATTGTCTGACAGGTAGCTTGTCAACAAACTGGGAAAGAATTGAGTACTTGGGCATGCAGATTTCTGAAGGGAGGAAAGAAAAGTGTTGACAAGAATAAGCCTGAGTTTTAAACGCCTGAAAGAGTCAAAAATAACACGTTGTGGGATATTGTACCATATGTTCCACAGAGTTAAAACCAACCACAACTCATTAGTATCTGGACTTCCTTGCCCACTATGCTTAGAAATGTTGCTTGAAGGCACTTTGTGTCAAAGATCCAGTTCCTGTAGATGACTGTAGATGTAGATCAAAATCCTACCAAAAACTCCGTGTCAAAACCAGCAAGAGTGAGACTTTTGTCCTTGGCAGTTTCCTTCCAGGTGCTCCTGTGTCGCAGACATCTTTCATGAAAAATCCTTTCTTAGGATTTTTCCTTGTGAGAAGCTGCAGTTTCAGCAACCAAAAGTAAACAATGGTTATCTGCTGCTGTGGAATGCAACAGGTAGACCCGTGATTGGTCTCCTGTGGATGTTTGGATTTCCTGACCACTCATTGCAGAGCTGGCTCTTGCTCTGTCTGAGACACAGATCTTTGTTATTCATTCTTTTCTATTCTTAGCTTAGCTAACTTCTGAAGATACCTTTTCCTTTGTATTGCTTTTTAGTATAGTCTTAATGTAACATATATAATAAAATAATAAATCAAGCCTTCTGATCATGGAGTCAACATTCTCGTCTCTTCTTCATCCTGAAAACCCTTGTGACCACGGTCACAGTCTATGTCCACGGAATCTTCTTTCCAAATTGTGCATTCCAAGTTAAGCCAGATCCTTTAGGCAAATGAATCCTGTCACATACAGTGACATGCAGTGACACTTCACATGCACATGAACTCCATGCAGTTCATGTGCTTATGCACATGGCTAAATACCCCAATAAATCACATATCAGGATCTGTCAATACCTTTTTTTATCTCTCCCTCAAAGTTTCCATATACTTTCTGTATAAAGCTACTTCATTTCAGCCAGATCTAGAAATCACTGGATAGAGCTAATCAAAGATTCTGACTAAAGGGCAAAATGCAGTTTCACCAACTTCTTGTATCAGATGATTGTTATTTACCTCTGAATCTTAAAAAAATCTTGTCAGAAAAATATTCAAAATTTTTTTCTTAATTTGATTCATTGCTTTATTTCATCCACCAATGACATTTTAATAGGAAAACAATAAACCAGGATTTAGCGCTACATGATATATAAAAATAATAAACAGATTTCATTATTTAATAAATAAATAAATATGATATATCACATTACGTGATTTAACCATAGGTTATTTTTTCTCTATACTGCATAGGAATAATCAGTGTTCATCTTTTTCTTATCTACATAGGCCTGTGTAGGTTTGCACCAAACTTCAGTTTAATTACGTTTAGGCAAATTGCTGTATTTGGACTGGCAGAGAAATTCTGCCATTTGAACATTGGTTTCCATCTAGATTGCAATGAGAGTTTAAAAGAGAGAAAGAAAATCCAGAGAAATATTTTATAGAGATGTCAATGCAATTTTTTAATGCTGAGAAGTTCCAGTATGGAACAGCCATTTGCTAGAGGATTTTAGAAAAAATGGCTTTCCTAGCTTGGGAAGGAAGAAAGGAACTGACACCAATTCCCATATATTTGATCATGTGTTTGTTACAGATTAGATTTTGCAGCATCTACAAAATGGATTAAGTGCCTGAATCCAATTATCTTTCTCAGCAGAAGGAATTGGGGCAATAACATTACAGAAGGGCCCTCCAGCCCAACAGTCCTCACACAATGCATTTTACATAGGAAAAGGTCCACACTGGCTGTCCTTGCGCAGCTGGAAGGAGCAGTCAGCACAACTGCAAATGTGTGAAATCCACAAATGCTGAATGAAAATAATCAACGGGGACAATCAGCTGGTCAAACACTGAGATGGAAAACACAGCTCTCAGAACAAAACCAAATTGGTGTTTGGAACAGGCAGGGACTGTGCAGCACATCCCGGGGAGCAGAATGTGTGCCTGAGAGTTGCCTGTTCCTGGGTGTTTCCAGGACCAACACACCAATGTGCACTAACAGCAACACAGTGGAGAGCGCCAGCCCCAGGGCAGCAGAATGGAGCTGGCCCTGAATGCACAGGTGTGCAGTCACCTGTGTGTCTGGGGAGAGGCTGCCCGGCTGCCGCAGCAGGAGCTGCTCCCGCTGCCCGGAGCTGCTCCGGCCCCGCAGGAGCTCTCGGGAGCCCCGAGCGGAGCACACGGCATCGAGCCCGAGCTGCTGAGCTCCCATCCCTGCTCCTGACGCTCCGGGACGGGCCCGGATCCGCGGGCCGGAAAGAGCTGAGCAGGTGAGACGCCGCTTGGATCCGCGCTTGGGGCACTCGGGACCGCAGGAAAAGTGTCACTGGCAGCTGTCATTTGTTTGGCCATTTGTGTGGTGAGGAACGCATTTGTGTCTGAGCTCGGCCTTATTTGGCTGTGCCATATCTGAGAGCACAAAAACTATTTTTCATGAAGGTAAGAACATGGTTTGATTGTTATCTTATGTGCACATGATGCTAAATGTAAACACTCCCTATTTTACATACCAGAGGCCTGCCTTAAAGAACCTATGGCTTTGCAGATATTATTTCCATAATTTTATATCTTTCAGAGGAAGCAGCACAGTTCATCTGAACTAAGTCCTTCCATACACTTCAGAGAAAAAACAGGTTGTGTGAGAGCTCTGCTAGCTGGGAATGCATGAATGCAAGAATTTTAGGACACTGCTATGGAAAGTGCAGACGTTTAACCACGATTTAGGGAAAAGAGCTAGTAGGTATGCTCATTTATGAAGGTAAGTACCAAAATCTGAATTTTTCCTGTATTATATTGAGCCCCCAATATGTTTTGTAATTGCACTTTTCTCTGTATTTTTTCATGCAGATGTCACTGGCAGTGACATGCTCTGTGCTAAGTGCTGGATTGGATGGTTGGCTGGGGAGATGCCTTTAGTTTTATGGCATACAGGGGTCTAGGGAGGGTGTGCGGGTGTCCCTGTGCCCTGGCACCAGCTGAAGTGCAGGAGCACTTCCAGGGCTGCCTCCAGGCATGATGAGCTGGAGTTAAAGCTGTGCCTTCTGCTGAGCAGCTGATACCACCTCTGACCATGAACAGCTGGGCCTGATATAATAAATAGAGCTTTCTTCCTTTCTTACTAAGAGCCAGAGTCTGATCAAATGGGTTCTTCATCCTGCTGTGATCAGTGAATACAGGGTTCATTTCCAGAAATTTCCCGCTTTCTCTGTTTGTACCTGCCAGCTACATGAGCCATAATGTCCTGCTGCTCAGCTTCCTTGAGAGAAGCTGGCATTTCTTTGGAAAAGGGCTCTTCACTAACAGCTGGACTCACAAGTAGCTCACTGATGTCCCTCTAATTCCCAAGTTGTTTCCCACCTACAGTTGCCTTTTAGGGATAGACCCTGATGCTCCTCTGATTTCTGTGGGATCCTCTTTGCCTACCACTTTCAGGAATGAGCTAGAAGAGGCAAATCAAGGTTCAAGGGAAGGACTTGTGTTTCCTACTTCATCCTGGGTCATTTAATCTGAAAAGTTTTAGACTTGGATTCTCAACAGTGAATTGTCATTGGCCCAGACTTCAAATTCTCTCAGCACATTCATGTTTTCAACATGAAAGTTTTTACACTCCAAAATAGTATCTTTCACAGAATTTTAGTAAAAAAAGAAATGGGTTAAGAGCCCTCCACTTAATGCTTTTGCTTCATGAAAATTCCATATTGATCCAGAACAAAGTGGATTTATCTGGATACTCCTGGAAACTCCATGCCTTCTTTCTCCCCTTCTCTAGGAGCACTGGGGGGTGGGACGGTCGGGACGGACGGAGACGAGAGATCTCTGCAGCCAGGCCGTGGAACCTGCGGCTCATTGCAAAGGGCCCTGCTTGGAGCTGCCAGGCACAGCTCGGAGCAGGCCCGGGAGAAGAGAGGGGCAGAGAGGATGAGAGGGGGAGAGAGTAAGAGGGGAAGAGCGTAAGAGAGCGAGGTTCCCGCTACAATACAATAAATCTTCTTCTCTATTGAATATTCTAATTCTCACTAACCAATCTAGTCCAAGATATAAATCCTATAGCATTTACATCCAGCCTGTAAGAATCATTACATTACCATACTGTGTTACATTTTAAACCCTAAAAACTCCTCTTTGGACCCCTTCTGCTGAGCTAGTAGGGTCTGCTCTGAACCTTGGACCTGCCTGCAAGCAGAGGGAATTGTTTCCTCAAAAGGGGATTACCTTCAGTTGGGCCACACCATTGTTTTCCAGTTGTTCACTAACTAAGGTATCTCAAAGCTTGCTTTCATTTCAATCTTGCTTATAGTTTCTATATTCTCACAATCTTTTGCCAGACAATCATATTTATAAGGCTTTCCTGTTTCATCTTCCTCAACACCCTTCCTTTCCTCAATACAAGGAATACCAACATGTTTGTTTGAAGATCGTGCATTTAGTAATGCAAGTTAGTTAAAATCATCTGATCTGGAATCCCTTCCCCACTTCAAAACCCACACACTTCATTTTTGACTCCAGCTGCAGCAGACCTAGACATCTCTTTCACCTGCTTTCTCTGTTGTAATTGACCAGTCCTTTCTCTCTTTAACTACTGATTTGGTCAAATAAAACTAAAATGCAATGATCCCTTGAAACATGGTGCTCTAGTCAGCATATTTCCTATTTTCCCATTTATTAGGCAACAAGACTTAATTCTGACAGGTAATTGAAGCTGTGGCTGTTTTTAAGGGGGGCCCGGCTGAAGGGATTCAGAGAGTCCAGCCACCTTCAGTTACACCGGCACTCCCCTGGCACGAAGCCAGTGGCATGTGCCGACCGTGGGTGGGGCGAGAGGAAACAGTCACCGATATTGAAGCAACCACGCCGCAGGAGTGAAGAAAAGAGACGGCCCTCCTCTGCTGGGTGAATTAACTTGGTTTAATCCAGGGTAGGGGAAGTACAGGGTGGCCACCCAAAGGTGGCGAGCGGAGGAGGAGCCCCGGGCCCCTCCGGGGACCAGGTTTTACAGGGAAGGGGGTGGGTACACAAGAAACCAATCACAGAACGAAAATTTGCATACATTGAAGACTGATGGGTGGTGTGGATCAATGGGGATAGGTCAGGGGAGGAGCCCAGGCCTACCAGCCAATCACTCGACACCCTAGCTGGAAGATTCTGGAACTTGGGGCGGGGTGCCGGTGATTGGCAGAAGGCCTGGGGAGGGGATACAAGGACAAATAAGGGATAATGAGGGAAAATGAGGAGGGGAAAACCGTGATTGACATAACTGGGGGTTTGAGCCAGACCAACTTGCCAAGCTAGGAGAGGGGGGAACAGAACAAACCAAACACAAACCACAACAGGTAATAAATACAGACCTTCAGCTTTAAGAGGCAGAGGACATGAATTCCATTCAAATGGGCTCCCTCATATTTAGTTTCTCTTCAGAATGACTCATGAACCGTTTCAAGTTTGGATAAGCAATTAATGCATCAGTGACTAACACACAAGGAAGAGATGATTGTGAGCATTCAAATAATGGCTTGCTTAGCCACACAGCAGGCTCTGCAGTTTTGAAAGAGAATTTCATTACATTTTTTGAGTTTTAAAGAAGCAAACGGAGAACAAGAGTCTCTATATGTTTGGAAGTACCATATATAATTCTGCAAGTGTTAATGTGAGAATCTACAGAGTATCCTGCTTAATGATACATGTAGTTGTGCAGTTTTTTATTTGTTCATGGGTATGTTTGTGTCAATAACCACATGGAAAGGAATTTTTCTTACATCTTGCAGGAATATTTAAATGGGATGAATATTCATGCTCTAAGCTCTGTGGGCTGTGGCAAGAACACCAATGCCTATACAGCAAGGTTTCCTTTTACAAAACTCTTTTTTCCTACTCCTTTCCAACTTGTTCCCTGCTCTCCTTGGGTCAGCAGAGCAGAGCCACTCTGCCTCCACCTGGAATTTGTCTGTCCCTTTCTTCTTCCTGTTCCAAAATCACCCTTAATCCCTGCCTCCCACAGCTCTGCTCATTGACAAATAAGTGCAGCACCAACCAGTTCATGGTCTCCACACCTGTGCATTATTTGCTGCCATTCTGCAGAACCCAGTGGAGATGTGTGGGCTTTGCTACCATTGGTGGATTTCTGTATTTTCACATCTCCACAATTGTCATGGATTTAATGCTGCTTCTGCTCCTGAAGTCTCTCTATGTCCATTTATCTGCTGCTATTGCTCAGGGTACCTGGTGCTCTTCAGCTGGAGCAGAATTGTTTTAGCAAACACCTGTGTGAATGCTCGTGCAGATACAGTGTAATAGGGGCTTAGGAGAGCTGCATCATACAAAACAACATCAGTGGGCATTTTTAGGAGAATCTGAAGAAGAGGGGATGTGGTTCTTACACACTGGACAACAGCTCCAAGTGCCTGTTGTCACAGAGCACCCTGCAGATCATCCTGTGCTCCTTTGTGCTCGGCCTGAGGTGCCAGTGCTGCTCTCTGGGCTTGTGCAGAGCCAAGGAGATCCCCGTGGAGGCCACTCTACAGCCTCATGCAGGCACAAGAACTTTAGGACACATTTAAGCCTCACACACATGCAAAAAACCCAAACCAAACTAAAACACCACAACAAACTCTGAAAAACGCCAATCACTTGTTTTTAACATTTTAAAAGTTTAATAGTAATAAAATGGTTATAAAAATAGTAATACAATTAGAGTAGTAATAATTTGGACAATTTGAATTAAGACAATACGAGACAACAAATACAAAGAGTTACGGACGGTACCTTTGTCTGGGCAGCAAAAGCCCGAAAAAGGACACCCGTTAACACAGGATTAACCCTTAAAAGCAACAGCCTGTTGCATATTCATACACTTCATACATGATGCATAAATTCCATTCAAACACAGGATCCTGTCTGGTCATGGTCAGCTTCTTCCTCCGAATCCTAACAGTGCCTTGGAGGCGGGAAGAAGTTCATTTCTTCTGATAAGAGGGCCAAAATTCTTTTTCTCTGAAAGATTTAGGTGCTCTGTGGCTGCTATCTCGCTGCAAGCCCTTCCTTTAAAAAAAGTATCCTACATAGCATCGTTTCTATTTTAACAATATTTATAACCTAAAACTATATTTAACACAGTACTTAAGAGAATTAATACAGCATTACTTTCTAACACAAGACATATAACATTCATTTTAATATTTGCGAAAAGCCAATCATAAAATACACGCCTTTTTCACAAAACCAAAAAACCCATGGAAATTTGTTTACAAGTTATAATTGATTGTCTCGTGTCACCTCCATTCTGTTTTCCAAAGCAGTGTCAGTGTTCAGACAGAAGGACAAAGAGAGGTTTTAGCAGGAGTGACCAAGTTTTGGTAGGGATGGAGCTGCTCTCCCCCATCAGAGCCTGCTGGCTCTGCCTTTCTGTCTGGATGGATGGCACAGCCGCGGCCATGGCAGAGCAGCCTCCTGTGCCCCCACAGTGGGGCTCAGCAGCACTTTAAGCCACTCTCACCCTGCACTGCCCAAGGGCTGCTCTGGCAGCGTCCTCAGCTCTCTCTTGCCCCTTTCCCTGCGTGCTGCCCTGGCAGCTGAAAGCCCAGCTGGCCCAGGGGGGGTCTGGGCTCTCAGCCACAGTTGGGTTCTGCTGCTCCAAGCCTGGAGCTGCCACGCTGGGGAACCCACAGCTGAGAGCTTCCCTGGAGTGCAGCAAACAGAGGGCCTGACACGAGGGGAAAGGGCCCTGAGGTCAGGCCAGAGATGAAGGAAAAGGGAAATGGGAAAGGAGAGAAGAGAAAATTCACAGGGCTTGAGAGCTCAATCTTCCCTGCAAACTTTGCATACAAGTCTGGATTCCCAAAAGATCAGTGGTGTCTGAGTTTATTATGAAATAAAAGAGATTAAAAAGAATATTGATTAGTTGCTTATCGGCTATTCTGAGCACTGATGATTTTGGGATTGGAAGGAAAATGGAGCATGTGACCATGCTATTAAAAAAAGATACATATGCATATAAAAATGTAGGAATCAGAAACACAACATAAAAAACCAAAGATCAAACTAATTCTGGCATTTCCTCATTTTGAAAGTAAGGAATCTGAGCTACAGGTTTCTAAATTTCTTGCAGGTACTTTTATATGTAATACAAGCATACAAGACTTCAGAATGGCATTTTCAAAAGCACTGTGTCTTCACCATGTTCTAACAGTTTTCCAAACAGTTGGAGACAAGAAAATATCAAAGTTCTGGAACCTCTCAAGTCCTTTCATCTCAGTCTAATCCTGAAAGAAAAATCTAAGTTATTGTCTTCTGAATAATAGGTATATTATATTCTATTAAGGAGACATTTGCCTTGTTTTTTTTTTTTTAATCAGCTGTCCAGTACTGGGAAGAAAACAAGATCTTTCTGGAGGCCTAGAATGGTAGCAGAAAGAAGAATTTAAGAGACTCCATTTAGAGCTTCATTTTTCTTACTGGTTATTTTTTCTGGAATTGCCTAGCTAAAACCAGCCAGAATTGCTCTAATAGACTGATTTCTTCCAAGAGAGTAAGAAGGAGAGGAAAATACAGGTCAGTCAGCCTTGCCTCCATCCCCTGACAGGTGATGGAGTAACTAATCCTGGAAACCGATCCAAACAAACGGAGAAGTTGATTGGGAGTGATGGTTAAGCTACCTGATGCCGTGATAGGACAGCCAAACGGATGGATATGGGTGGAGCAATGGATGATGTCTACCCCAGCTTTCCCCAAGCCTTTGAGACAGTCTCCTACAGCTTCCTTAAACACAAACTGCCAAAATGCCCAGCGAGGAAGGCTGAAAAATGGATGAGGACTGTCATCAGTGGCACAAAGTAGAGCTGGAGGCAAGTCACGGGTGCTCTGAGCCCCAGGGGCTGATGCTGGGGCAGGTGCTCTTTAATGTCTTCATTCATGGCCGGGCTGGAGGAGCAGCTCACCCTCAGCAAGTCTGCAGACAAAACAAAGCTGGCAGGAGCAGCTGAGAGCCCAAATGATTGCGCCATTCAGAGGGACCTCGGCGGGCTAAAGAACCGGCCTGAGGGGAATCTGATGGAGTTCAAGGATGGGAAATGAGAAGTCTGGGACCTGGGCAGGAATAAGCGCAGGCATCAAGAGCTGCAGGAGGCTGACTGCGAGAGAAGCGGCTGTTTTATCTTCCTTGTCTTGCTGGCTGGGGGTTGTAGCGCAAGGCCAAGGCAGAAGGATGCCTGCAGCCAGAGAAAGAGGGGGTTCGCAGCTGGCGCTGCCGAGCCGAGCGCGGCCAGCCCCGGAGCCGCCCCGCCCGCGCTGTGCCCGCAGCCCCGGCTCTGCCGCGCTCGTCCCCGCCAAGTCCGGCCCGCGCCGGGGCCGCGCTGGGCGCGCGCGGGCCCGAGCGCAGCGCCCCCCTCAGGCCGCGCGCCACCGGCGCAGCCGCGGCCGTTGCGCCGCGGGCGTTGTGGCCACAGTCGGCGATCGACGCCATGGCGGAGCTGCCGCTGCCCGCCGGGCTCAGCGCCGGCACCTTCCCCGCCAAGCTCTGGCGCCTGGTGAACAGCCCCCGCGTCCGCTCCGTGCGCTGGGACAGCCGCGCCCAGGGGCTGCTCATCGACCGCTGCCTCCTGGAGCGAGAGCTGCTCAGCTCGGGCCACGCCCACAGGGGGCGTGGCCATGGGCCGGCCCCGGTGCCGCACACCTTCAGGGCCACGCAGTTCCGCAGCTTCGTGCGGCAGCTCTACCGCTACGGCTTCCGCAAGGTGCCGGGCTGGGTCGGCTCGGCTGCGCCGGGCGATGCCGGGGCCTGGCTCCACTACTGCAACCCCTGCTTTCGCCGCGACCGCCCCGACCTCCTGCTCCGCATCAAGCGCCGGAGCGCGGCCAACAGGCAGCGGCCAGCGGCGGGCCGGGAGGGCCGCAGGCGCCCGCCCTGCGGCTCCCAGCAGCTCCCCGGGCCGCGGCCGCTGCCGGCCGGGCGGCGCGGGCGCGGTCGCTTCCAGCCGCTGCCCAGGGAGCGGCCGCCGCTGCCGGCCGGGCGCCCGCCCAGCGGCTTCCTCCTGCTGCACAGGGAGCGGACGCTGCCGGACGGGCGGGAGCTGCGCAGCCCCCGGCCCGGCCGCCTCCAGCAGCCCCCCGGCGAGCGGCCGCTGCTCGCCCGGCGCCCGCCCTGCGGCTTCCACCTGCTGCACAGGGAGCGGCCGCTGCCGGCCCGGCGGGAGGGGCCGAGCCGCTTCCAGGAGCTCTACGGGGAGCGGCCGCCGCCCGCCGAGCGGGAGGTGCTCGGCATCCCGCCCTGCCACTTCCTCGGGCTCCACGGGGAGCGGCCGCTGCCGCTCGGGCGGGAGGGGCCCCGCAGCCGCTTCCAGGAGCTCTACGGGGAGCAGCTGCCTCCGGCCGAGCGGGAGGTGCTCGGGGTGCAGCCTTGCAGCTTCCAGCAGCTCCACAGGGAGCAGCAGCCCGCAGCCTACGACGCACGAGGTAGGAAAAGAGTTGTAGCCCTGTTTTTCCGAAAGGTCGTGAAAAGTGACCGTTTCAAGTAGTTTTCCACAAGGCTCTGTCATTGTCGGCCAGAGGCTGTCAAGCCTACTAGCAAGGGGCACCTAGGAGGCCGAAAGATTCTCTGCCTGGTTTGCCTGTGTGCTTCCCGTGATGTTTGATCCACAGCAGCACTAGAGCTCTGTGTCCCACAGCCACGTTGTGGAGCCTGACCAATGTGTTTGGATTCTTGCAGCCAGCCCGGGCACTTCAGGGCCCAGCGCTGGCAGTGCAGCTTGTGCAGCATGGACGGCCTCCAGCTCAGCACAGAACGCGCCTGGGGAGGAGGAATGGCCACCAGCAGATCTTGGCCTTGCCGTAGAGAAAATGATTCGGGAGATCAGGAGGTCCCTGTCTGAAAGATCTCCCTCTGCTCAGGTAATTCCATTGGATGGGGATAAAAGGGGCTGGACTGAGAGCTTTTGAACCTTGTGACACGGTTGAGAAGCAAAGGCTTCTTTAATTGAACTTATTTCATTCTTATTTAGTTATTGAATTATTCTTGGTTAAGAAAGATTTCTAAAAGAGGGGATGAAGAAGAAATGAAGAAGAGGTTTTACTTGCTGGGAAAGAGGAGAAGAGTGTTTGGGGAATTGGCACTGAAGGCCAAGTGTCCCGTGCAGGGAGGGGCATGCCAGAGGTGCCTCTGTCCCAGCTGCAGCAGATGTGGGCTGTGCCTCTTTTGGGTGGGAAGGCCAAGGCAAAGCAAGGGCTGGGCTGCAGCTGCTGCTGCTGTTGTTAGCATTCAAAAACACATAATCACATAAGCGATTATATGCAGTGCTTTTTATTTAAGAGCTCTGGGAATCGGGGTAGTTTCCACCCAAATCTGATTGCAACCATACGTTCGAGGTGAACGTGTTTTATACTCTATCGTTATATAACTTTCATGTTAATTATTAAACTTATATTGTTCTATTGTAGGCACAGATTTCAGCCAAACATAGCTTCTCATGGTTCCCCCTTAAGTTTCTAACCTAGTTTCTCATGATTCTTCTTATGATTATACAATAATTATATTTAGTTACTAAACAATCATCACATCTAACAATTATATCATTTATCATACTGCTTACGCAGGTGCAGTGATCTGAGAAAACACAAAGCCTAACATTTTCAAAGTCTATCTTTAACATTTTCCAGGGCTCCACTATCACTGTGTGAGCCCTGCCGTGCCTGTAGGCGCTCCCAGAGCTGTGGCTGGGGCTGGGCTGCAGCTGCAGCTCTCTGTCCTTTTGCAGATTATGACACGTGTTGGCCAAAGAATGTCTCTCTTTCTGTTGATGTGCTGACCCATTGCCTGCAGTACATTTGTGATTATGACTCAAGGGGGAGAGTGGGATTTTTTGGATTGACCAATACCTTACTCTCAAGTGGCATGACTTTTGTCTTCTGTAAAGTCATACATAGCAGTTTAGAGAAGCATTTTATTCCATAAGAAAAGGAAACATTGCAGGCTCTGAACCATCTTTAGAATCTTTAGGGTTCTGATGGATGAGCTATGGCAGAGGAGATGAATATTCTGAAACTGGTCATAGTGAGAATATCTTTGTGTCCAAAGGTAATTTGCTTCATGGTGGACATTTACTTCCTCAGTGGAATAGAAACACTACTTGGTTGTCTGGCTTTTCCTGTCTTCTGGGTTGTTTTTTTTCCCTACCCTAACGATGTACAGATTTTTGCCACTGATCCCAAATGTGATCCTGGAAATACCCAGGGTGCATAAATGTTTGCCTGGATGACACCTGTGGGGCAGCAGCAGAGGGCTCCGAGAAGCAGCACCTTGTGATGGGTTTTGTGAGCGGTTGGCTGGGGGTGCTGAGACTCCCAGGCAGAAATGTGTGCTTTGCCTGTGGGTTTGCAGCACACAGCCCTGGGCAGGGCTGGGAGCGAGCTCTGCCCCTGCTGGCAGCCGTGCTGGCAGCAAGGAGAGCCCCTGGCTTTGTGCTGGCTGATTTCTCACAGCTCTGGGATAAGGCAGGGTCAGAGCGTGGGGGCACGTCCCCTCACTTGGTGTCTTCTGGTTTTCTGTGTTCATGTTTTGTCTCAAAGGTCATTTTGTAAGAGCTTCAGTTTCACCTTGGCCCCCTGAATCCTGAGTTTAAAAGGCTTGTCATGTGAACCGTGGGGGCAGTGTTCCCTCCTCTGTGCTCCATGTCCTTTGGGAGTGGAGAAGGAGAGTTACTGTATCCCTGATATGATTCCAGCAAAATAGTGAGTGATCTTTGGGTTCCTTTCTTTCTGTTTTTCTGCTCAGGACAATGTTGGTGTTGCCCCTGATTCTTCAGGAGGGGAGCCTGTGAACAGAGCTGCAGCAGAGGAGGTTTCATCTGGCACCGAGAGCTGCAGGAACAGTTCCCAGGAGCCCCAGGAGCCTGGTGAGGACAGAGCCCACACTGATTTAGAGAGCTGTGAGATGGCTGCTCTGAGCAGGGTTGGTGCTTCCTGGTGCCTTTAGTTCAAATCCTGCACTGGCACAACCTCCCTGAGCCCTGCCCTCCACGCTTCTCCAGAGGCTCTGACACTGAGTCCTCTGCTGTGGCAAGAGAGCAGGGAATAAACCTGACCTTGTGGGAGTTGTGTCACCAAGCCGGGTGTCCCAGTTTTGTGCTGAAGTGGGTGGGTAAATTTGCTGCAGGGTGCCAGGGGAGGCCAGGCTGAGCGACTCTTGAAGGAACAGGGGAAAAAAAGAGCAAAAAGTCAGGGTAGAAGTCCAAATCACTGACTAAATGTAATACCAGTCTGCTGGTATTGGGCCTGACCCAAAA
Source organism: Molothrus aeneus (assembly GCF_037042795.1). Classification (NCBI taxonomy): domain Eukaryota; kingdom Metazoa; phylum Chordata; class Aves; order Passeriformes; family Icteridae; genus Molothrus; species Molothrus aeneus. The sequence continues at coordinate 2,939,358 of NW_027099068.1, read as the reverse complement.
GAAAAACAAGGAGCACAACATCAGAGGCCAACCAATAGAAAAATCACAGTAACTCCAGTATCAGAAGGAAAAGCTGGAATGACCCCTGATTAGGGAGGCCTAAGAGGAGAGAGGGAGCACTGTGGATCCATTCCTTAGCCAATCTGGTGCAGCCTGCAGGCCTCGTAGGGAGCTCTGTCCCTCCCAGCCCTTCCTGCCAGAGCTGATGGTCGAGTTGGAGCAGCTGCTGCTCACTGCAGAGGGCAGTTTGTAGATGCCAGGTAATGGAGCTGGTTCATGACTCAGCTCCCAGCACCTTCAGCCATTTCAGTGAGGGCTGAGGTCTCTCTGTCAGCACAGAGAAAGAACAAGGCTGGGCTTCCTTGTGGCAGCTGGGACTGTCTGTGTTTCAAGCTCTCCTGGGTGCCCTTTGCACTGCGGGGGCTGAGACTTTATCAAGATACTTAAGTGTTTTGAAACACACTTTTGAACACCTGGAATGGTCCCTGTTCTTTTAAGGGCAGATTGCTTCAAATTGCCAAGTGAGAGTCTGCCTTTCAGGCCATCTTTGACAGCCCCTGGTCGAAGGACAATTGCTGCCCAAGGGAGAGGTGCAGAAGGGCCAATATTGACTGAGCGTTGCCTTTGCTTCCCAGATGCCACCTGACCAACATCTCCAGGAGGGCTGCCCTGCACGGCAGGAAGAGACAGGGGAGAGCCTGTGACCATTGGGCAGGTAGAACTCCTCTGTCTGTAGATATGTTTATAGATTTCTATGGTTCTATTTATTAGTGGTTATAGTTCCATTTATAGATGATAGTGTTCTATTTATATGGACATAGCTTGATAGATCTGTATAGTTAAATGTGGATATATAGTTATAGATGTGATATAATTATATTTTATCATATATTTACATTTATAGATTTTCAGAGTTAGATTTTTATATGTGTAAAATATTTATATCTATATATATATGCATATCTATGCAGTTACATTTATGAATGTGTATAGTTATATAGTAAGAGGAATAGGAATGTTTAGATGGAGAGATTGATGGATAGATTGCTGTTTGTGTAGGCCTAGGCTGCATTTTTAGCTCTTTCCCCCCTCAGCTGCCTTTTTCACCTCTTGCTTTTGCCCCGGTGCCCCCTGTGTCCCCTGTCCCTGTGCTGGGTCCGAGCTGGCGGCCGGGCCGGGCGGAGCAGCACTTCCAGCCCCGGCTGTCCCTGGAGCGGTGGGAGCTGCCGCTGGCCCCAGGCACTGTCCCCTGAGGAGCTGCTGAAGGACGGTGAGACAGAGGGGGCTCAGGGGGCTCAGGGGGCGCTGAAGGGACGGTGACCCTGAGCTGCTGCTGGGGCTGAGGGCTGTGGGGCAGCTGAGGGCCATGGTGGCACTGAGGTGACAGGCAAGTGGCACAGGCTGGCAGGGTGGTGGGTCTCAGGGGACAGGATGGGTCAGAAGGGACTGAGGGGGGTGAGAGGACTGTGAGGGGCTGAAGAAACTGAAGGGGGCTGGGGGTTCACCGAGAGCATGGCGGGGCTGAGGGGACAGAGGGGGCCAGCAGGGAGCACAGAGGGCTCCGGGACTGCAGCTCTGCCAGGCCTTGGAAGCAATTCCAGAGCCTCCACTTTTGCCACAGCTGCCATGAAGACCTTGAGGACAGCCGGAGACTGACGGGAGCCAGCAGGGAGGAGCTGAAGGCCAGCAGCCAGAGCAGTGAACGGGACCTGCTGCTGCCAGCCTGGAGAGAGCCCGGGTGAGGCCACAGGCCCGGGGAGGCAGGTGGGGCTGAGGGTGCCGTGGGCTGTGGCCGTGGGCACTGCTCGGCGGGGCAGGAGCGGGCCCTGCCCGTGCTGGGGCTGCTCAGCGCAGCTGCCCCGGCCGGCACAGGGGCTGTCCTTGGGCAAGGCAGCTGTGCCGGCAGGGCCGGGAGCTGTGCCGGCTCTGCCGGGCTGCCGGGGCTGCGGGACAGTCCCGCCGCGGCTGCGCTCACCACAGCCTGGCCCGCTCGGCTGCTTTCTCTTTCTGACCCCCCTGGGAGGCTCTGACATTTCCTCTTCCCTGATGGAAGTGCAGCTGCTGCCAAGGGAAACGTCCCCATACTCACTCAGTGTTCCCTTTGCTTGCCAGATGTTCCATCTGCTGTCGCTGTCCAGGAGAGCTGCTCTGCACGGGAGGAGGAGACCGAGCGAGAGGCTTTGAAGATGGGGCAGCTGGGATCCCTCTGCTTCGAGTGCTGTTTAAAGATACATGGACTTGAACGTAGCCATAGTTTATTATATGTGTATTTCCATATGTGGGTTGCTATTTGTATGTGTTTATTTCCATGTGCATATTCTTATATTTATGTATGTTTATTTTGTTATGAATGTATGCTATGTATATATATATTTTTTTTTGACATTACATATATGTGTATAAATTTATCTATGTAGACATGGATATTGTTATATCTGTGTTAATTTCTATTTCCTGTGGGTAAAGTTGTGTAGGTATCTCTTTTGATACAATGTTTGTTATATGGCTTTTAAAATAGGAATATTGGTATTTGTATAGGTATATAAGTCTATTTTTATATGCATATTTATCTGTTTCTGGATGTAATTCTATTTACATATCTATGGAGATATTTTTGTATTCCTAGATGGGCTTAATCCTTGTAGTAATATGTAATAAATTAAGTTGTTAAACACCTAATTGATCTTTGTGTATAGTGCGTTGTTGTGGAGGTTGGCAATAAATTAACTGAAGTTGGTATTTGTATATGATTACATAGAAAGGTTGTAATAATAGAATAAATTCCTGTTTTTAACCTAAATTGAGATTTGTATAGTTCTGTATTGTAGGCGTGGGTGTAGCACTTTGTAATAAATGATATTTTTCAACTGAAATTGATTCTCGTGTATTTGAGGATCAGCAGTGCGGCTGTAGCAATCTGCAAGAAATGCCATTTGTCAGCTGCGATGGGTGTTGTGTGATTTGTGCTACCCAAAGCCATGAGCAGATGTAAATGCTGGAGGATTTTGGCCATGCAAGTCTCCGGCCATGCCCAGCACATGCCCCACCTGCACTCAGGCTGGGCAGGGGAAGCGCAGATTTGGGCTGGCAGCAGAACCCCACCTTGGCTCAGAACTCGCTGCAGAGGCCTGCTGAGAAAATTCCAGGGCTCCACTGAGAGCAGAACTCCAAGCAGGAGCAACCCTGGCAGGAGAAATCATTCACAATGAAAAAAGAGAGAAAATGTGGCCAAGCAGATGTGGGGATACTCTGTGAGGCTGATAAAATGCTCTGAATCACCCCTGCCTGGGCACGTCTTCTGCAAAAATGTTTGGTTAAAAACTGAACACCTCCCATGAAATACAGATTGCACTTTCCCCTTCACTTACCTTGCTGTGTAAGTGGAGACACTCTCTCCTTAGCACTGAGAATTTTTGCCCTTCAGCACCTCACATTTAATCAAAGATGATGTACTACCACTTGGCACCATCAATGAAAACAGCCCTGCCCTCGTGGCAGCGTTTGCAAAGTCTTCCCTCCTCCTGTCCCCACATCTGACAGACGGAACCATCCCCTTCTGTCCCAACTGTGCCTGAGCTGAGTGAGGGCTCCAGGAGCTCAGGAGGCTGCAAGAGCACCGCACGTGGGAAGGTTTTGCAAAGCTTCCTAAGCACCAGTAAGCTCTGGGTTTGCCAGTCTTCTCCTGCAATATTGTCCTACTCAAGAATGATCCTGGAGGACACTGTGCCTCCAGCTTACTCAAGTAAAGTTTGTTTTCTTCAAGGCTTGAATAGAGGAAAATGAAAATTGTGGGTTTTAGAGTGAAATTTGGGGGTTGGTGTGGCTGGGTTTGCTCCACTATTTGCTGTGGAAAGTAGGGTAAAAGCTTTAAATTCCCAGCAGAAGCTGACTACCAGCCCACACAGAGCTGAATGAGGCCCAGGTGGGCTTGCTGCATGCTGGGCCAAGGGAAAAGCTGGAACAAAGTCCCCTTTTATTGCAGATGGAGTCTCTACTGGTGTCTCCAGGGCTGTCTGTGGTAAGACACGGCAATCCAGCCAGAAACTGTGGATATGAGAGTTCCAACAGCAACCTGCTTCTCCAGGGTGAGGGACGAGGCCAGCCCAAAAGCCTGGAAGGTGCTCTGGGCACTGGAGAAGGCCAGGCTGTCCTTGTGCAGGGATGGCCTTCAAAGGGCACCTCACACCTTGTGCTGCTGACCAAGGGCAGCTGGTGGCCTTCCACAAAATGCTTCTTTTGTCCAGCTCTTGGAAAAATTCCAGCCAGCAACAATTCCTGCTGCTCACACCAGCCCTTTCCAAGCAGGAGGAATTCCAGCAGCAGCCTGACAGCTTAGTGGCAGGAGAATAAAATACTCAGCTGAGCGTTATCAACTCTCTGTCAGAAGCCACATCCTCAGCCCCTCATCTCCTCCAGTTGTCTCAGACGTGGAGGAAGCAGCAGGAAATCTCTGATCCTGGAAGGGAAAGCAGAAGGAGGAGAGGCAGTGGCTGGTCCCTGGGGCCTTGGGAGCAGTGAGAGCCATCCAAAACAGGATCTCTGCTGGGCTGTGGAGATAAGAGTGACCAACCAGCAATGCTCTGTGTGAGACTGGAGCCGGATTACCAGAAGCAGTTACACTGATTATTGACCTCCACAATTAGAAATGCACAACAACCACTTAGGTGACTTAATCTGGCCATGATCTTTAGATGCAATGCCAAAATCTCATCAAATATGTTGCTATCCTTTAAACAAGGAAGGAGAGCACAAATACCAACAATTCTCATCAGCCTTCTGGGCTGGAAAGACCATTTAATTTATGGTCCCTTAGCTGTCAGCCTAAACTCTGCTGTGCAAACCTTAGGTCTATGTTGGACCTCATAAACTTCTTCAGCATCAACTTAGGTGCAAACCTGCTACAAAACCCTTCAGGCACCACACTGATTTAGAGTGGCAGGACTTCACTGTTCCAGCAGAGAATTTTATTCACTTGCTCCTGCAAGTCATTTCCAGAGTGGAAGTGAAATCAGTGCCTTGCTATCTGGATGTGATAGGATTTTCCTCCTGTCCCAAGAGACAGCAGGGGAAAAGATTTGTTCCTATTATACCATTACATCTAAATCTTTGGTTTGAGAGCAAACGGAAAACATTCCTTTAAGAAGTAAGTTCTGCCTGGGCTTTTTGGCATGAGGACAAACTGGGGTGTGCTGGCAGGAGCAGCACTGTCCATGTGGGTGCAAACCCCCTGAAGGATGAACAGGCTGCTGTCACAGGGGCCACACCTGCAGCATGAAAAGCCACCGTGCCATTAACTCGATGCGAACTAAACACAAGTGACACAGCTCTGCATCCTCAGCAAGGACTTGCCTCTGCAGAGATGTTGCTGACAGACTCAGCTCTTGTGTGCAAGTGCTGTTAAATTGTCACACAAATCAACCACCCCTCCCTCTCTTGTCCTTCTTGGCGTCCGGCTGCTGAGCTGCTGCTGAGAAAGAAGAGGCAGAGTCCTTCAGGGCAAACGGGGACTTTGCAATGGGCAGAAACTTCCTCCTTTCCTTTGTTTTCAGTGACAACAGAGGGGTTTGTCTTCAGTCCCTGTGTCAGCAGGGAAATTGTGCCTGCCTGTCACACCTAGGATCTGAACAACCTGGATTGTTATTGGTGTAAAACCCACAGTGACCTGACCTTCTGCAGGAGTATGGAGAGAAGAGTCAAAAGGGATTCCTGGAATGTTGCAATAAGCAGATAGTGGTCTTAAACATATATAGATAAAAAGGCATAAAAGCTCATAAAAGCATATGGAACTGATGTAAACCTAATAAAAAGAAGCATTTTATTGTAATAAAGTGTGAGGGTTGCAGACCACAGTGTGAGAAATAGCTACTCACTTTTCATAGTTTAGGAAGGTTTATTAAACCTTATCAAAAATACAACAGAAGACTGAATAAAGAAAAAAGGTTACAGCACCAGCAGCAAAAGATTTTCCTCACCATGTGCTCAGCCCCCTCCTGCTGGAGGCTTTCCCTTTTTAACCCTTTAAGCCCTCCCAAAGTTCTGTCCATCAACCCCTTCTTCGCTGTCCAGTGGTGGAGATCTCTTCCTCAAATTCTGATTGGGGCTCAGGTGTCGCCATAGTGACAAGCCAGCCCTCCCAGATGTCCCAGCCCCAGTTTTCCCTTGATAACCAGGGCATGGGGTGCAGCATAACTATAAATCTATAAAACTTTTCTTAACTTATATACATGATATTTGTCTATTAATTGTGAGAGTCAGTCATCACATTACTCATCTGTCACAACAGGAAAGGAAGTTTCTGGTGGGAGGAACACTGGTTTCCAAAGTAGGACCAGCTGTTGAGGTTTGATTTGTTCCCTCTTTCAGATTACAAGGAAGTCATGGTGTTCCAGAGTAGAAGCTGGTGCCAAAAGTTTGAGAACAGGGTGTGATAAGATCACCAGAGTATTTTATCTGTATCTAGGAAGAAGCCCTGCAGAGCTTCTCTTTGGCTTGGACTGAAAGTAGAAGTCCTGTTTTTACCAAGAATTTTGATCTCTTGGTGTTTTGGAGAAAGAAAAAGAAAACCCCAAACCACCTGAAGTCTGCATTGAGATGAGGTGTATCACAGAGGGCTGAGGGCTCAGCAAGTCAAGAGACCCTCCTGTAATTTAAACTGTTCTTTCAATAATAACAATAATTTCTCAGGACATGTTGATTTCAGCAGGCACCAGATTCCCTCTTCTTGTTCTGGCCTTTCACATATCACTAAGGAAAGGTGAGGCTGTGTCATTCCCATTTGGAGTTTTAATTCTTCAGAAGTCAAAACTGAATTCAAGTCAGGTTCATTAACACTGTAATTTACATACTTCTAAAATCTTGTAGCCTTTTATATTTGCCTGGAGATTTGAGCGTGTTCCTTGACAAGAAGAAAAGACTACATATGGTACTAATCCTTCTTTGATATGAAACAGTTTTCAACAGAAAACAGGGAAAAATGGCATTGAACACATCATGACTTGTAAGAAAGGTGGCTGCTGCAGCAAATACTTACCAGGACAAAAAGGCATGAGCTGTCATTCTTTATGTTATTGTGTGTGCATGAAATACTGTTACTAAGCCTCTGTTTTCAAGAGTATAAAACACACAGGGCAATGAGAATCTCTGTTTAATCTCCTCACCAGTACAACTTGTGCTGGATACTGAGAGCCCTGTTTAATTACTTTAATGCTTTGATCATTCCTGTCAATGTTCAAAAGCCATTAACCATAGCATTCAGTCTCTGGCAGATATTTGGTCTTGAAGGAAAACTTTTTACTAATTCTTTTCCTCTCTCTTCTAAAACTCACTGGGCTCAGTTAATATCAAGAGCTAGAAAGCCAAAGCCTGTGGGAAAGCACTATTTATTGTAGCAAACATCTATGTTGTCAGAAAATGTCCTTTAGATCAAATCAGAATTTCCAAGGCCTCTATCCTCTCCCTCTCTCCCTTTCTCTTTCCTTTTCCTCTTTTTTGACCTTTCCCTTCCCCTTTCTCTTTCCCTCTTCACTCCTATTGTCTCTTCTTTTCACAGAGAGAGGTTTTTATGAGCCGTCCCCTTCAAAGGGATTTACCAGCCCTTCATTAACTCTGCCAGATGCTGTTTGAAGGTGTTCTCTCCGTTCTCTGAGAGGCATCTCTGCACCATCCTGCCCCTGCAGATGCTCTTGCTTGGTGGCAGAGGCTGCCACAGCAGTGCCAACAGCAACTGTGCAGCCAGAGCTGCAGAATTTGTCATTGCTGGCCTGAAAGTGCCAGCCCTGGATGGAAATATCAGTAGGAGCTCACGCTCTGCCTCCCCGTGCTGACAAATCCCTGGAATCCCTCCTGCTGGGCTCTGTGGCAGCACTGCCAGGGGAGGCAGAGGATGTGACAAATCCTCAGGGACACCTCGGGCTGGCTCTGGGCAGCAGCACCTTCCCTTGGCCCATGGTCAGTTCTGCAGGCAGGTGCGGCCCCGCTCCTCAAAACACTCCCTGCTTTTTGGGGGAAATCCCTTCAGCTTTAGTCATTCAAGGCTCTGAAAGGGCCCAAAGACTCAACCCTCTTTTTCTGAAAAAGCAGATGGTGGGCAGTTCTTCAGCCCATGGAATTAAAAAGAAATTCTTTTCACCTAAGTAGCCTCCAAGCACATATTTTGTGAGGGAATTACTTTGCCACACATGGTGCACTTTCCCTCTTTCACTGCTAACAAGATCCCAGTGTTTGATGCAAACAGCCCCAGAGTATTTTCATGAATAGCTCACAAAATTGCTCACAATCAACCTCTGGAGAAAAGCAAAGTGTGTTTTCTAATGTAACCAATTAGTTTGAGTTTTGAATGTTTTGCATTTGCAGCTGAGGCCCTGTAAGCAATTCTAATTGTTGTCAGTAGGTGAGGTACTTCTCAACAAAGAAATAAGTTTTACATGGCATTTCCTAATGGATAATGGTCATAAAAAAGAATGGATGTTTGGAGAGTCTGTTAGTATAATGTGGTATGTTCAAGGTGTCACACACACACACTACAACATCTCTTCTTTATACTTTATACTTCTGTTTTATAAATACATGATCCTAAGAATTTATAACTTTTATTTGGCTTAAAGGGTCAAAGACTCAGTAGTAAACACCTGTCTCGCCTCCTGGACCTCCGTTCTGGCCATCCAGGGCCATAGGGTGCCACTTCAAAAGGTATTTTCCAGTCAACAGTAGCAGACATAGGCCCCAAGGCACCACCCTGCCCTCTTTGTGTATCATCAACAATAGAAATTAGTTCCTTCCAGTTCCCAAATGTCAAAATGTATGTATTTTTGCATGGAAACTATGATGACTTTTGCTGATGTTTGTAACATTTCACAGGGCCAAAGATGATTAAGATTTCTGAAGTTTTACAAAAGAGAGATGCAAATGTCACAGCAAGCATAGCAAGGATGAAGGTTTAATCAGCCTGAAAAAACCCTCTCTTGCTGAAGTCTCCATAGAATCACAGCTTGATGCAGAGTGCACGGGTACCACCTCACCCTGTCCATGGGCCATCCTGGAAATGCAGAGCATGCCAGCCCCAAGTCTGGTCCTATGCCCGTTCTTATGCACAATGGTCTCCAAAATCTGCAGCAGCACGTTAGGAAAATTAATCCACAAACACCAGAGGTTTATGTCCAAAAAGGAGACAGAGGAGTCCTTTTACTTTATTTGAATAAAGGGAGAGGCCATGGGGCATTCCCCTGGGATCTCTCGAATTTTTGGAGGACACAGCCTCCTTTTTATCCCAATTTCCCAGCCCCATTTCCCTTCTCTCTTTCCCCACTGGCTGAGGTACTTGAGAGGGACAGACTCCCCAATATGCCTGATACTGAAGATTTCCCTCTGATGTATAACCCACCCTTTTCATTTTTAATTCTTATGGAATGGAGGGGTTTTTCTTCCCCATTGTTTCTTTTATCTTTCAATGTCCAATTTCATTTATCAGCAAACCTAAAGTTTATTTGTAAAAGCAAATCTCTTTTTCCATTCACCAATCAGTGGAACCCTTCCCATTGTTAGTTTTATCTATCAGCAGACCCACAGCTTGTCTGTAAAGACAAATGCACTATTCCTCTCACTAGCTATCCCATAACTTGCCTTTCTGTGCAAACACAGAGGTTTCAGTTGCCCACCTTTCAGAGACTGGAGCCTGCCAGACCAGGATGAGCATTCAGCAATGTCTGCTTGAATTATCTGAAGTTTTCAATCCAGAAGCCCAAGCTTATGAAGTGTGATTCCTCATTTAATTTCCTATATTCAAAACTGATTTTACAGATCGACTCATGAGATTGTTCTCAAGGTCTGCTGAGGATATGGAATGGTTTGGAAAGCAAACTAAGGAACAAGGCACAAAAAAAATATTACAGGGCCCGGGAGAAAATGCTAAGGGGGCAATTGTATTTTTATTGCACTGTTATTAGCTTGCAATTATATATATATATATGAATATATAACTTGCAATTGCTGTGGGGTACTCAACAGTTTATTCAGGTTGAGAACTTGAGTCAAAAGTTTATTACTTCATTCCTGAAGCTGCACACTTGAAATTCTTCAAGTTTGTACATCCCCGGTGAATCCTGTATGCAAAATACTTGAAAACACATTCTTTATCTGAAAGGAAAAATAGATTTAGGCATCATTGCAAGCATTTTGAAAATTCATAAATTCTCAAAGTACTAGGTTAATTCCTGAGACTATTTTTATCTTTTGCTCTTGTGCTTTTTGTTGTCTTATTTCATATTCTGTTACTACCTGTAACCTACATTAATCCTATCTCACTTCAGTGCAATAATAAAGCAAATAATTACCCAAGGGATGAAAAGAGTCTATTCCTCACTTTCTTGCATAAGGATGAAAATGGAACATTTCAGGGACATCAACAACTCATTTCTCTTAATAGTACCCAAAAAAACCCACCCCCCCAAAAAAGCAGCAAGCTTTAAACACTCCACAGATTCTGGCTGAAGTAAGAAGCTCACAAAGGGCACTAAGCCAGGGAGACGTGCACACCATCACCTCATCTGACAAAAATGAACCTGTTTCTCACCACCAGCCAGTTCATAGACCCAAACTCCATCCCCAGCCCCATGTGGAGGCAGTGTCAAGGCACAGGAACCGGGAAGTGTCCCAGGATGCAGAGATAATGCTGCCAGCAGCACTGGCTCAAGCACATTGAAGTTAAGCTGTTGCTGTACAGCAGTTTCTTCAGACTGCTAGGTTCCATGGTCCTGGCTGCATTTTTCACAACAGCCACTTCAGTACAGGACCTGGTGTAGTGAAAAGTTCTGGAGTTCTGTTTCCTGTCTCGTAAATTCCTATTTCTCTTCTTCTTTAAGACACCCACAACTTGAGACACCTCAGCAGGCAACACTTAATTGCAACCAGTTCCCAAAGTGAGCTTGTAAATGATGCTCTATGTTTACATTATCTACTCTGGGGATTTAAAAACTCTAAGCTGTTATTTTTTCAGTTAAAAATGCCTGCCAATAAAAAGCTGAAACTTGGCCAGTTTTAACTCCAGAGGAGAATACTCTCTGTCCCAGACCACCATCCAAACACACCCTTGGCTTGGGTACATACAGCTCTTGCACCTTTTGGGTATCTTGAGTGCAGAATTAAAAGATCCAAGACCAGGGGTACAAATACAAGCACTTGTGTAAACAACTAGAAGCAACTAGGAAATTGTTGGGTTGTTTAAATTTTATAGGAAGAATTAACACAGCAGTAGTAGAAATCACCTTTCTACAGAAGCAGCTCTCACAACTAGCGCGCTTAAGACTGCACCACAAGTAGTTACTAGAGGTGAAATCCAGTTGTTACATGCCACCAATAGCATGTGGAACTGCTGTAGGAAAATACCACAGACACATTTTCTTCTCTTTTTCTTTCAGTTCCAAAGAGAGTCATAAAACCTGTCTGGCTCCCTGGGTAGCTGTGTTAACACTAAAAATACTGACCAGCAGAAATGATTGCAATCACACTCTATTAAATGATCAATCAAAATCCAAATTATCAAAAATGAGAAAAGATTTATTTATCTTTTTCTGCGACCAAAATACGGTCCTCAAAACCACCACAGCCAAAGAGACAGCGTCGAGCCAGGGGTCAGCGCTGGGGGAACCTGGATCCCACCTCTATCGCATCGGACCCTGCCCCGTTCATTGAGAGCCACTTCTTGCAGGGATGCTTTGTACAGTTTATTATGCCCGAGGCGAAGGAGTCCCAGTTTCTTTTGTAACTCTGCATATTCATAGTTGGTTCTTCCCCTGTGCAGAGCTGGACCATCGCCATTTCCTTGTTGACAGCCAGCGCTGATGGATCGGGGAAGTCGGGTATTCACATGTACCTTTCTGGCGACTTTGGCCATCTTGATCGATGTTATCAACAGGGCAATGATCGCTCTGAGGTGTCTGCCCATGACTCGGGATAATGGTGATCATTGTGCTGGGTGCCTCTATTCATAAGCTAAGTGCTGATTGTTCTCCTGCTGCCTTCAGGAATTTCGGAATTTGAATAGACGTCTGCCTCTCGGGCTTGTGGTAAGAGACTTGTTTGGATTTCACAATCTTGATGAAATACATGCTTTTATAGCATGAATTATTTCCCAGCATATATTACAACACCACTACAATCTTTCACAGAAGAAGGCAATCATACAGATCAGTGTATGGTCAAATTGCCCCCTAATTCTCATAAAGTCCATCTACTCTGGATACCCTTACTTTGTACTTTTGTTTCTCGGTCATCACAGAACTGAGAGCTGCAAGAAAAAGAGAAAGAAATATGAACAGTCCTTGAGTAAGGGAATACTGGACTGTCAGGAACTAAAAATAGTTGATAACATCTGCACCAGGCAATTTCTTTTACTCTCCACCAGTTTCCATTTCAGGCATCCTGTTAGCATGACTAAGAATTTTGCAGCTAAATGCAATGGGCTGCAATTTGAGAGGCCTACAAGAAAAAAACCTTATCAGACCTTTTTTCCCCCTCAAGTGACAGGTGCAAATTACAAAATGAAAGGGCCTACAGAAATTTAAAATTTTCTAATTTTAGAAAAATATAGTATTAGCATCAGATTCCACAGGGATAGAGATATAGGAGCACCAAGGAAATGCTCCCAGAAATGGTTCCTAGCCTGAAGAGACAAGCTAGCCACAGGAACAGGAGAGAGCCACTTCTTTTAAAATGTGTGAATTACTGAATGCAAGAGCCATTGGCCCTTTCAGCTTCCCTTTTTAACAAAAAGTAAGCTATTAACTTGTGTTTATGAAGACTTTATTTGGACTTCAATGTTTTTGAGACAGCTTCTGAGCAAAATACAAAGAAATTACATTACATATTAGTAAATGCAACATTTAGAATAGCAACTAAATAGTCCTATCTCATAGTTAAATGTTCAGTTCTTCATAAATTGTGATCAAGTCCATGAAATGCAGTACCTAATCCAGTTAAATGCCACCTACACCTCAGATTTGCTTGTGTAACTAATATTTTCCACTCCACTCCCTATCCCTTCTCTCACCACAGTCCTCAAGCCCTCCACCAGGCACAAGCCAACTTCTCACCTCAACTGCTGTTAGCAATTACCAAGCACCTGTTGGTAATTACCTGAGCACCTGCCCCACCCACAGCAGCTGTAGGTCCCTGGCTGCTGGGAGAACAGGTCTGAAGTGCAGACCCAAACACCACCAACCCCCAACCACAAAAAAAAAAAAAAAAAATTACAACTTTTCTAAATAATTTGAGACTAGTAAAAGATCAGGACATGGAGGGACTTGTTTATCCCCTTTAGGCCAATCAAGAAAAAGTTTATATCCTTCTCTGGAAAGGGAAGACGGGGGTTTTTCTTGAAGCAGAAGCATGTTTTATCAGCCCCCTTCCTCATTTGTCCCTGCTCCCCAGGAGGCCATTCACTAGGCATATATAGAAATATCTATGTCTGAAAACACATCTACATGAGTGCATGACTTGCCCTGGTGCAATTTAAAGCATAGATTTTATTGCACCAAGATGCAGAAATCTGTTCCAGAAGAGGCACATCTTGTGGAGCTGTAAGGACCCTGCCAGCACATCTGCTACCAAAGCAACAATTCCTGCTCTGCAGTGGCTTAAGCGGGCTGAGATGGAAGTGTTTCTTTATCAATGCATAAACCACAACAAAGTAGTGGTGACAAGCCTTTTTTCCAAGCCTGACTGAAGGTTTGGGAAGCAGGTTTGCCTGCAGAGGGCACACAGAAGCATGACACGTTTGCCTACTGTGCACCTCCAATTTCCACACCATCATATCACTCACTACTCGGTCACTGAGCAAGCTGACAGTGTATGACAGGTTATCCATCCTGCACAGAAAGTCACAGAAAGAAGAAGAGAGGAAGAAAACACGGAAGATGACAATGCAAAAGAAGTTGAAGAAGTGTGGCAAGGATTGAGCGTTAAGGGACAGAAATAAGAAGAGACCATACCCTTGAACTGTAAAACCCTGACAGGAAACTGCAAGTGCTTGCATCTATGAGTTCACCACCCGGACTTGCATGCTTCTCCACATTACCATTCTTTCAAAAATTTTGCTTCCTGGACAAGTTGCCAGGTCTCCAGTACCAGTCCTACCTCCTTCCAGCAGTCTGCATCTGAGCAGAGAGTTGAAAATAGATCAGGGATTACCTGTTACACTGTAAGCATTCAAGACAACCAAAGAACTTTGAGGAAAAAGGCCATACTGAGTGCCCAGGACAAAGAGATCTTAAGAAATTGGAAGAAGGAAGTATTGGTTGAGGGTCACAGTTATGTTGAGGTTTAGCCTTTCAAAGGTTTGTTGCTTTTCTACTGAAAACTGCAGGTGAGAAAGCCTAGGCAGAGAAGGGAAGGAGAAGCTGTGTAAACAAACCCATAGCTGTATACAAGGACAGAAGCCGATTTCTTCTTCACCAGGCTGAAGAGAGTGGTTTTATTATTCGAAAAACAAAAGCCAAACTACCCCAAGTCAAATATATATTCTCCCACTACATTTAGACATTACAACAATAAAAAAGCGCTATAAAACTACTGCAGTCAATTAGTCAGTTAGGAACAATAAACAGGGCACAGTTTAATAGTATCCATATCTATCTTTGGAAAGATGAGCAATTACAGTATTTACTCAATCTCAGTATTTACTACAATGCTCAGTATTTACTACAATCTCAAATAACAATAAAGTCAAACACAACAGATGACTGATGTTCCTACCTTCTGCTTTCCAAACAGAGTTTTAAAAGATAGTTTATTGCAAAATCAGTCTCAAGTATTTTCAAGGCCTTGGGAGCTCTCTAAGCTTAATTAACAACAGAAATAAAAACTATATCTTTATAACAAAGTTATAAAGATCACAACTTTAATATCACACATATAGAATCCATTTTAATATTTGTGTAAAGCCAATATTATAATATTATAATTTGTATATAACAATCGATTTGTAATATTGCTGAAAGAAGGCACACTTTTCTAAATACCTACTGGCTTTGGTAACTGCTAAAGGTAATGTAGATTGGGCTGTACTACTGTTTACTCATCTTTCTGTTGCACAGAAATCTTGGATACTTTAGTGTGTACATCTGTAATTCTGACATTTTCTGAAATGAAAGCGAGAGGAGAAATGGGCTAAATTCAGATACCTGAAGTTACGTATCAACATTTGCAGACGTAAATCAAATACCCAAGGAAAGCTTTTCTATGGGAAGAATGCCAGAGCAAGTTAAAATATGTATTGATAAGAATAATCAACACAGTAGAAATGAAGAGCATCTGCACCATAGGAGAGAGGGTATAAAATCACACTCTGCATCAAGAGAACATAATTCGTATTTCTTCACAGCCTTCTCCCTTTGCATGCCCCTCTGCAAAGTGCAAGGGGCCCCAAGGACTGAAGGAGACACAGGGAGTCAAATGGAGACACTTGCACCGATCTCACTGGGGGCTCCCGGGGAAGCAGTTTCCTTGGGAATCAAGCCCCTCTCTTCCAAAGGCATTTCCCCAAATGCCTACATTGCCCCGGGAACACCAACACACACTTAAGAAACCTTGGCAGGGCTGAATTACTTCTGCTTCTTGCAGCACAGGCACTCCAGCTGGAGCTCATCTTCCTTGCCCCCAAGTCTGTTTCCACGTGTCCCTTGCGGCACGCAGCCCAGGGCCCCTATAAACAAGAGCTGCTCTCTGCCTCTGCACGTGCCTGAGCTCCTGCCTGCGCTCAGGGCAGCAAAACCAGGCTGTTCCCAGCCTGGGAGTGGAGCCCTGTTCCCACAGGAAGCTCTGGTGAGCCCCTTCCCCACTGTGCACGGAGCCCTTGTCCTGCCCACTCAGAACGCTCCTGGCACAGCGGAGCACAAGCTGGCCGGCTCTGGGCTCAGCACAGCCCAAACACAGGCACAGGAAGACCCAGCAGCTGTTTTGCAGCCATGCCCAAGAGAGATGGGAAGGGTCCCCTGCCTCTGGTCTCGCTTGGTTGGGTTTCTGACTGGATCTGAGGTAGGGGCTGCGATTCCTGGCTTGTGGGGAGAGCAGAGCCGCCGGAACCGCACCCAGTGTGCAGGCACTGCCTGACAGCGCTGCGGCCCCTGGGACGGTCGCGCCTCTGAGTCTCAGCCACTCCCTGCTGCTGCTGCTGCTGCTGCTGCTCCATTTGCTTTCAGGCACACCCAAAGCTCACTGCTAGACCATGGTGGTCTCTGGTTCTGCCCTGTTCCTGTCCGTGTGTAGGCATGGAGCATTGCTGTGCTTTGAGGAAGCTCTTTGTGAAACCTTCCAGCATTGCAAGCTCCTTTGCCCTCAGTGGATGCTTGCCATGGAATCCCACATGGCTGGGTTCACAGCATCCTCAAGCTGGCTCTTCTAAAACCCAGGGTCCTTGTTCCCTTCAGCATGCTCAGCACGACCTTTAACTCCATGGTGCTGTGCAGCTGGAGCAGCAGGACAGGAACCTTTGCAGCCTGAGCTGCCCTTGCTCCTCTCTGTCCGGGCCCAGAACGCAGCGCGGAGGAGAACGGCAGCAGGACCCTGCGTGTCCCCTCTGACCGTGTTCACAGGGATCTCAGGTTGAGGGAAGAGATGAGGATTTGACTCCATGTTTCAGAAGGCTTGATTTATTATTTTATGATATATATTACATTAAAGCTATATTAAAAGAATAGAAGAAAGGATTTCATCAGAAGGCTAGCTAAGAATAGAATAGGAAAGAATGATAATAAAGGCCTGTGGCTCAGACTCTCTGTCCGAGCCCCTGTCTGGGCTGTAATTGACCATTAATTAGAAACATCCAACATGGGCCAATCAAAGATCTGCCTGTTGCATTCCACAGCAGAAGATAATTATTGTTTACATTTCATTCCTGAGGCCTCTCAGCTTCTCAGGAGGAAAAATCCTACCTAAGGAAAGGATTTTTCATAAAAGATGTCTGTGACATATCACCCTTTTTTATTTTAGTTAAATTAGAAAGAAAAGTGTTTGTAATTTTTTCTGCTGGGCTCATGCAGAGGAAAGAACAAACACTTGACAGGTTATCTGTTGCCAAGCAAAACCTCAATCAAGTGCTGATGTGAAATGATCAGGGAAATTCTTCACCTGGAGAACATAAAATTCTATCATATCACTAAAACAATCTTACAATATAAGAAAATGCAAAAAACAATTGCAAAGAAAGTTCATTGCTCCAAGTCCAAACAGCCGAGTTTCAGGAGAAAGTCCATGGAGTGAAGATGCTCCTCTTTGACATCTCTGAAAGTTTCTTTTGGTCCTGAAACAGGCTTGCAGAATCCTGAAACAACAAATTGATTAAAAAAATCCATCAATAGTTATCAAAAATCCATTCATAGTCATCAAACAATTCTGAGAAAATTTCTAGAATGTCTTGGCAACAGCCTGTTATTGAACCACTTGGGCTGAGGCTAATTTTTGCCTCTTCAATGCTTTTGAGCTGCTGCTAGCTCTTTCAACTCTTTTTATTTTTTTTAATTTTATTTTCATTTTTGGAAAGAGCAGCAGCAGCAGAGAGGAGTCTCTGAGGCCCTGAGGGGGCCCTGGCCCTCTTGGAAGGATCAGGAACCCCAGACCTTGCCCACAGAACGCTGGCCCAGGTCCTGACGGGGGAAGCAAAGCCCCCAAACCCAACAGTTGGCTGGGCAGTGGCCCTGGCCCGGGGAACCGAGCCAAACGGCCCAGACCCGACCCACCAGGTGGGCTCTGCGTTGTCACAGACCAGCACCCTGCTGCCAGTGCAATGGCAGATGAGTGACCAAGCACTTCCTTCCCCCCGAACCACCGGCCCATACCAGCAGTGGGGGAATAGAAGCTGTCCCGAGAATCTTCATCTCGGATCCGGGGATGTTTTTTCCCCACAGCAAGCGAGCGATGGTCGCTTTCCGCTGTTTCCCTCGCCCCTGCAATGCAAATGCAAAAGGTGTTCCCACTTTCTGCCCCTCGGAACCACCCCCAGCCCCTCCGGGCTGGAGACCAGAGGCAGAACTTTCAGGAACCACCCCCCCCACGCCACTGGGGTGCACGAGGGATGGCAGGGAGCTTTGCAAGCCCCAAGGGGGAACTGCCAACCAAACGCAAACTGGCTCGTGAAAAACGCTGAGTTTGAAAGCAGGCAGCCGGGCTGCGCCCACACTCAGCTGTGGGGCCATGCCTTCTCCATGGAAAGAGAGGCCGACACCCCCTTCCCCTGTCCCAGCTCCCCTGCAGGGGCAGCCCCAGGACAGCCTGAAAAACATGGGGGGGAAGTCACGCTGGTTGCAGGTGCCACAGCAGCTGCCACTGGGGGCGGTGGGACCGCGGGCAGCTCTGGTGATGGTTCCGCAGGCTCGGCGTCATTTTCAGCATCATCTTGAACTGGGACCGGGCTGGCGGCAGGTGGCGAGGCCAGAGGGAGTGCATCCCCCGCTGGGCTGGAGGCAGCAGCCGCATCTCCTCCGGGTTCCAGAAGCTGCAGCACGGGCAAAACAGCAAAACCGGCGGAGCCAACACGGGAGACAGCGGGACAGCCGGGGGGGAGGCAGGGCCGGGGGGTCGGCCCCTGGCTCTGGGATCGGCCGCGCAGGCGCAGTCGCTGAAACAGCCGGAGCCGCGGGTGGGGCTGCCCAGGGAGGCGGCCACGCCCGCGGGGCTGGTCAGGGAGGCCCCGCAGGCCCGGGAGGCGGCACCACGGGGACTGGCGCTGCCTGCGGAGCCAGCTGGGCCGGGGTCTGTGGGGCTGGCCAGGGCGGGGTCCGCGGGGCTGGCCGGGGCAGGACCCGGAGGCCAAGCTCAGATCTCCCCTGGGGGCAACGAGGCGGGGGAAAAGCGGCTCTGTCTGAGCATGCTCCAAAGGCGCAGAAAAAACCTCTCCTTCAGCTGCGGGCAAAGCCTCGACCCCCCGCTGCGATTCAGGCGGGCCAGGAAGCAGCAGGTCGTGTTCCTGGACCGGGTCCACTCCTGCCGGGGCCGGCGGGAAGGGAGCTTGACCCCTGCAGTCGGCAATCCACTGAAAAGAAGCTGCTTTCCATTTCAAAACTGGGTAGTGAGTTCTGAATGACAGATAAATCTGAGGATATCCAAAACCCTGATAACGAGTGTCATCGAAAATCGATTCCATACATTCCCATATATATATATATATATATATATATATATATATATCTCAAAAGCATACAGAACATCAACAAAAAACCCAAGGTGTTTTGTCCAACTAAAAAACTCATAGAAATGTCTCGTCACCAGAGGAGCTCTGTCCTCATGACCCCATTCTCGCCAGAGGGTAATAATTTTCTCCTCTGAGGGGGAGAATGGAACCTGCATCTCCATAGGAACCCTCTCCCAAATGTCCTCCCACATTCTGCGAATGGCAGCATTGTCAGGAAGGGAAGAGTTAACAGTACCTTGTGACAGTGTCCTCTGGGCTTCAGCAGGCTGCTCTGTGCTGCGAAGGTTTCCGGACATCTTGTCTGGAACACTTTTCAAAAGGTTCTCTTTGTGGTCAGCCTTGCTGTGAACTCTGTCCAAATTCAGGATCTTCAGTTCTTCAGCTCCTGGCTAGAATCCAATTCTGTGGTCACTTGTGTGGTGACCATCAATGCCACACACTCGGGGTTTACCCAGTGTAGCAGTGCTCCTGTGGGATTTCACCAAATGAGGAATTCTTCAGTCACTCGAGGTCACCAATTGTGACAGTGGTCACAGGGGACTTAGGATGAGGGAAGAGACGAAGATCTGACTCCATGTTTCAGAAGGCTTGATTTATTATTTTATGATAGATATGATATTAAAACTATACTAAAAGAATAGAAGAAAGGATTTCATCAGAAGGCTAGCTGAGAATAGAAAAGAAATGGAATGAATAACAAAGGCTTGTGTCTCAGACAGAGAGTCTGAGCCAGCTGACTGTGATGGCCATTAATTAGAAACAACCACATGAGACCAATCACAGATGCACCTGTTGCATTCCACAGCAGCAGATAATCATTGTTTACATTTTGTTCCTGAGGCCTCTCAGCTTCTCAGGAGAAAAAAATCTTAAGGAAAGGATTTTTCATAAAATGTCCCTGTGACAGGGATGAAAGTCAGGTTTGATACAGAAAATACTTCTTCCCTGTCAGGGTGGTGAAGTCTTGGCACAGGTTGCTCAGACAAGCATAGTAAATAAAGTTTCAGAATTCTTCCTTTCTGTCCCATTCCTATTCCCTAATCCAGGTTTGGTTTCCAGAGTGCCACCTTCTCAGCTGGTTGCCATTTGTGTCCTGCTTTCTCTCCTGCCTTCCTTTGTCTGCTCCTTTTCCATTCTAGTGTCTCTCTTTACCTGTGGCAGCTCCCAGCCAAAGACCCTCCCCTGATTTTTCTTTTTTTTCCTTCCCAATCCAGGTGCTCAAACAGCCCTGGATGAAGTTATGGAGGCTGGCAGTGAAATGTCTTTGTAAGATCTCGCTCCGTTTGTGTCTTGGCCCCTTCAGAATTTTGCCTTGAAGGGCAGGACCATCTTTTCCTCGCTGGCAGCTGGAATTGCAGCCCATTGCAGTGTGTGCCAGAGCTGTCAGAGGGCAATTGCTGAGGCTGCCAGGGTGCTGCTCCTGCCGTGCCTCCCAAGGGAGCTGTGCAGGGGCAGGGTCAAGCTCCAGCAGCTGGCTGGGCTCCCTGAGCAGACAGCAAAGGTGGCTTTGCTGCACATTCTGCAGCTGGAAGCAGAGGGAAGAAGGGAAGGGAGTCCCTGACAGAATGCTGGAATGCTTGTGGCTGGAAGGAACTTGCCCTTGCTTCCATCCAGGCTTAAGGTGCCATGAGGGAGAGGTGCCTCTGCCCCAGTAAAGGGACAAATGAGACCATAGGAGAACAAAACCAGATTGTTTTGGACATGGATTTTATTGAACAAGAAATGGGAGCTAGGGAGATCGAAGTACAAAAGAGGTCTTGGAGAGAGAGAGAGCTCAGAGGATGATCAGTTGGAAGTAGATACTTTTTAAGGTCCTTTCCTGCATTCTGGGATTCTAGAAGACACGTAGATGTGCATTTTGATTTAATATCCTTCATCTTATTATTATTTCTTTTTTCTCTTCTTCTTTCTCATCTTCTTCTTCCCCTTCTTCTTCTTAATTGCTGCTAGTATTCTTTCTTCTTTAAAATATTCTTCTTCTCCTCCTTCTAAGTAATCTTATTCACTTGTTATGCTCACTTACTATGTCATTCTTATTTTTTTAATATTCTGATATTAATTACTAGTTGTTCATCTTCCTCTTCAACTTATTCCTATTCTCATTCTTATTATTCTTACTAAATTTACTACTACTATTTCTTCTTCATCTTCTTCATCTTCTTATTTCTATTCTTTTTTCTAAATTTTTAAAATACTTTTGGTCTAAGTTTTTTTTCTTTTTTCTTTTTTTTTTTTTTACTACTACTATTTCTTAAACTCAACTTTAATTTGTTTTGGAAGAATCAAAGTCCTGCAGTCACATCCATGGAGCAATAGCTCCCATCTGTGCCCATTCTTCAGGGATATAATCACAAAGGACCAGCGTGGAATCCTTTCAAGATGAGAGGAAATGGCCTTTGATGGCACCAGGGGAGGTTCGGATTCAATATCAGAAGGAATTTTTCTCTGACAGAGGGGTGAGGCATTGGAAGAAGCTGCCCAGGGAGGTGGTGGAGTCGCTGTCTCTGAGGCATTGAGGAGTTGTGAGGATGTGGCCCTTGGGGACGTGGTTTTGCAGTGGTGATGGTGCTGCCAGGGTGCCAGTGGCACTGGGTGAGCATCAGGGTCTCTTCCCACCTCGATGACTCTGGGATTCCCTGCTGAGCGCTCTGGCACCAATCGTGTGCCACGCGTGCTGTTTAGGGCTGGCCCCAGCAGTGCCTGTGGGTGCTGGGGAGATGCTCCAGGTTGGCCGGGGCAGCTGAGGCTGCGGGGCCGTGTCCAGGCCGAGGCCGCCCGTGTGGCTCCCTGGGGCCCCGCGCAGGGAGCAGCCGCCATCGGCCGGCCCGGGCTGGGCAGGGCCACGGGCGCTGCTCCTGCAGCTGCCGCGCCAGGCAGGGCCAGCAGAGCAGCGCCCGCAGCGCCCGCCTGAGGCGGCCGGGCCGTTTGCCTGGGGCAGCCGCTGCTGCCTGCGGGTCTGCGCTCCCGGCTGGCCAGCTGAGGCGCCGCCAGGGCTCTGCGGGGCAGGCCCCGGGCTCTGTGGCCCTGCCTCGGGCCGCTGCTGGCCCACGGAGCCTTTGCTGCACAGCGAGGGAAGCGAGGCACACAGGGACTCCGCTGCCTGCCCCTCAACCCAGACCTGCTGAGGGACGGGCAGTGGCAGCCCATCTGCCGCCAGATCTGCCAGCCTTTGGGCCCTGCCTTCATCTTCGTACAGCTCCTGGACGTAGACTTCATGCCAGCTGTTGTCCTCCTCTTCCTCCCACAGCAAGGGAGTGGGCCCAAAGCTGAAGATGCTGTTACCTTCACAGCAGTCCTGTGGCAGGTCTGCGCTGCTGCTGTCTTCCTCCGTGGAATCGTCTTGGAGTTCTCTGAGCTCTGGTTCGCTGCAGTCTTCCCAGCTGGAGAGGTCTTGGGAGCTGCTGAACTCTCCTTGGGACAGCTCTGGCTCTGCCTCACCTTGGCACTCTGGGGACAGCTCAGTCTGGCTGTAGGATTCCCAGTCTTCATCACTGCCAGCTGAGGTGCCCTCCTCACTCTCCTTTTCTGCCAGCACTGAGCCCTGCTCTGCCTCTTCCAGCTGCTCACTGGGGCTTTGGGCTCCCAGTGGGCTGGGTGAGGGGCTGGGGGGGCAGCAGGGGCTGTCTGGAGCAGGGACTGGGCTCTGTGTCCCTGCTGATGGCACCTCCTCCCTGGGAGCAGGAGAATGTGCCTGCTTCTCCCAGCTGTTCACACTTCCTTCCCCTCGCTGGCTCAGCTCTGACTCAGTCACCTCCTTTTCCATTGGGGGCAGCTCCTGGACTGTTGCCCTTTGTTGCCACTGGCAGGGCTGTTGCTGTGCCCCATCTCCCCACAGCACCCTCACAGCCGCCTTCCACTGGTGCAGCTCGTGGGCACTCCTTGCTCTGCGTGGGGACGCTTCCTTCGCTGCCATTGCTGGCACCGACTGGGAGAATTCACAGCTTGTGGCCTCTTCCCTCAGGCCAAGCTCTCGGGCCCCAACATCTCCCCACTTGTCATCGACTCAGGTTTCTTCTCTTCTTCCATGATGACAAAGGGTCTCTCCTCCCGACTTTTGCCACACACCGGTTCTCATCGTACCAACGCAAGAAGAGAGGGAGGAGGCTCCGGCTCACAATTCTCGTGAGAGGCTTTTCCCCCTCTTCCACTACCAGCTCCATCACTTTGCAGAAGAGCTGAATGGAGAGCAGCTGAACGTGGCTGTTGTCCTGGAGGAAAGGAAAAGACCTCAGCACCAAGTATTCCAGGCCCATCAGGGCAGAGGCCCAAAAGTGCACAAGGCACAACATTTCTGGGCAGCGTCCAGTGCCCATGGCTGGGGGCACAGAGCCTTACATTCTCCAAGCGTGGCAGGAGTGGCTCAGCCAGCTTCAGGGTGGTGGCGCTGGGTATCTTGAGGTCTTCCTCCTGGAGCATCTGTGTGAGCACAGAGGATCATGCTGACTGTAATAAGTAGCAATATGTTTGTTCATTAATTAAATCAATAGCTAAATAATTATACAATATAAAAGCAATGACTAAATAGCTAAAACCACTTGATTCTTAAATGTGCAGCCACATATGGTTGCTTAGCTTGCAGGAATTGTATAGTGCTTTGGGAATTCCATGGTAAAGATACACCTTATAAGGAAAAGTTCACCCAGAGGTCACAGAGGAAGGCTGTAACAACAATCCTTAAACTCGCAAGAATTGCTAAGGCTTGCAGGAATCGTACAGTGTTCTGAAAATTCCACTGTCTAGATATGCCTTATAAGGGAAAGTTCACTCAGTGGTTAAAGAGGAAGACTTGGAGCCTTCATCCCATGACCACCAGAAGGCAGAAAAAGACCCCCTAGCAACTGAACGAGCAAGCTCAAAAGACAGACCACATCATCCCTGGACCCGGGAGAAGAAGGCAATAAAAGGCGAACTTTGGGGATAGGAACGGTGCGAGCCTAGAGGAGCGGAGACTTCCGGCCGCCCAGCGCTGAACTTTGCTTATTCTCACTTGCATAATAATAAAAATAATTATATGATCCTTAAATCCAGTGGACTCATTTATCACAATTTGGTGCCGTGACTCGGATCCAGAAAACGGGGTTGGTTCAAGAATCCTGGGGAGGCGCCCCACCACCTGGTGGCCCTGGCCTTCTCACCCGACCCCTCATCTGGACTGACGAACCTAAATTCGGGAATATGCAAGGAAAACACCGGTAACCCTGTAAACTTTGTGCACAAAGATCCGAGCGACGACACAGGACGCGTGAGTATACGAGGTGAACCGCTTGGTTGGGGTTGGGATCCCAGGGCACGGTGAATGAGACGTCCACCTGTGGACGACGTGAGAGGGACCCTCTAGTAGTGTGGTTCTTGTAGCCCACGAGGGAGCGAGCCACGACCGAGGGGTTTTGTGTGTGTGTGTGTGTGTGGAGGTGCCTTGGAAGATGGGGCAGAAGAAAAGCAAGCCTTCTGATCCCATGGGGGAAGGTCCCCAGTTACCCCCAATACCTAAGGACAGTCCGTTAGGATTAATGATTAAGTATTGGGATGATTTTCCCTCCAGAAAGGGGAAGGATAAGGCAAAAATGATAAATTATTGTATGGTAGTGTGGGGAGGTAAGAATCTGGATTCAGGGAGTATATACTGGCCCATTTTCAGATCCTTTGAGGATTGGGTCTGTCAAGCCCTGAACATTTATGTGAATTCTAAAGAGCCAGTGAACCCGGAGGAGAGTGCATATGCTAAATTATGGTTGGTAGGAAGTAATGAGCAAACAGCTAGGCTGTTCCCCCTTAAGGGAAGTCAAGGGGAGGAGGAAAAAAAGAAAAAGTCTCGACCGGAGGAATATGTTCCTATTTATCCTCCCCCATATATACCACCAGCTCCCCCTGAACCCCTCCCAAACGCACCCCTGGCATCGGCCCCTAATAGACAGCAGGTCACGGACTCCCCGGATTGCAGGAGGCGTACTCGGAGTCAGATGAGGACAGTAATTGAGGAAGGAGAGAGCAGTGGGTTGTTCCCTCTCAGGGAAATAGCATTAGGAGGACCTCAAGCTGGGATGGGCTTTGTCACTGTTCCCTTGAACTCGGGAGATGTCTGCGAGTTTAAGAAAGAGATGGGAAAATTATTAGAAGACCCTATAGGAGTAGCAGAAAGAGTGCATCAGTTCCTAGGGCTAAACATATATACTTGGGTAGAGATGCAATCCATTCTAGGCATCCTATTTGCAACAGAGGAGAGAGGGACGATTAGAAGGGCAGGAATGAGGATTTGGGACACCCAACATGTTCAAGGTCCCGCGGCTGATGTGAAATGGCCCTTGCAAAATCCCAACTGGAACAATCAGGACCCCAACCATCGTGGTCATATGCAGGACTTGAGAACCATCATAATCCAGGGCATACGAGAGGCTGTACCCTGGGGACAAAATATAAGCAAGGCATTCAAAGAGTGCCAAGGAAAAGATGAGACCCCCACTGAATGGTTGGAAAGATTAAGGAAGAGTTCTCAGTTATACTCAGGGGTGGACGCAGAGACGCCAATGGGGCAAGCGCTCCTTAAAACACAGTTTGTAGCCAAATCATGGGAGGATGTTTGAAAGAAATTAGAAAAGTTAGAGGATTGGCAGGACAGAGGACTTGATGAATTGCTCAGGGAGGCTCAGAAGGTATATGTTAGACAGGCAGACGAGGCACACAAAAGACAAGTTCGGATGATGGTGGCAGCAGTCAGGGAGGGACAGCGAAACAACCTTCCACCACGAGAAAGAAATGGCATGAGGAGAGGTCCCCGGGATTTTGGAGGACCCCTAACTGGAGGGAGAGAAGGAACAGTGTGCTATTATTGTGGTGGAAAAGGACACATGAAGAGGGAATGCCGAAAGAGGCTTAGGGATGAGAAAATGTTCAAAGAGGATTAGGGGGGTCAAGGGCTCTATCTATTGGGGACCCAAATGTCATCGGAGCCCTTGGTAAAACTTAAGGTGGGTCCCCACAAACCCCTATAACCTTCCTTGTAGATACAGGGGCTGAGAGATCAACAGTTCAATCTTTGCCCCCGGGATGTAAAATTCCACCTTCCACAGTACAGGTTATTGAGGCAAAAGGAGAACCCTTCAAGGTTCCTGTAATTAAAGATGTCTTAATAGAATCAGAGAAGAAAATAGGGGTAGGATCACTGCTACTGGTCCCTGACGCTGATTAAAATTTATTAGGAAGAGATTTAATGGTGGGATTAGGAATAAATATAAATATTGAAGAAAAACAGCTGAAAGTCAGGTTGGTTAGGGTTAGGGTTAGGGTTATTTGTTTGTTAACACTGAGGCAGGGGTAGCATTTGGGGTACTGGCTCAGGACTGGGCCGGCAGTCGAAAACCAGTAGCATTTATTTCTAAAATACCAGATCCTGTAAGTAGAGGATGGCCAACATGTTTGCAGATTATAGTGGCAACAGCCCTCTTAGTGGAAGAAGCTCTCAAAATTACCTGTGGAGGAGAACTGAAAGTCTTTACCCCCCATAACATACGGGCAGTATTGCAACAAGAGGCAGAAAAATGGATAACAGACTCAAGACTTCTGAAATACGAGGGCAAGTGTCATCCCCTCGGTTGATACTTGCAACCACCTCTCTGCAAAACCCCGCTGAATTCTTGTTTGGAGATCCACAGGAGAATTTAACTCATGACTGCCTACATAGCATAGAAAAACAAACAAAAATTAGGCCGGACCTCGAAGAGGAAGAACTGGAGGAGGGAGAAAGGTTATTTGTGGATGGGTCCTCTAGAGTTGTTGAGGGAAAGCGAATTTCTGGATATGCGATTGTAGGAGGTGAAAATTTGGAAATAATAGAATCTGGACCTTTGAGTCCTAGTTGGTCAGCCCAGGCCTGTGAGCTGTATGCAGTATTGCGGGCTCTAAAATTCTTGGAAGCTAAGGTTGGGACCATCTACATGGACTCAAAATACGCCTTTGGAGTGTTACATACTTTTGGGAAAATTTGGGAAGAAAGAGGGTTAATAAACTCCCGAGGAAGAGAATTAATACATTAGGAACTAATTACTCAGGTACTACAAGCTTTAAGAGGCCCAAAGAAAATAGCAATAGTACATGTTAAAGGACATCAGAAGGGTCTCTCCCATTTGATCAGAGGAAACAACACAGCAGACAGAGAGGCAAAGGAAGCTGCTCTCAGAAAATTCCAGGATCAGGGGATAAGGAGAACGCGAGATGATGAGAAAGTTCGAGTCCTGAGCTTTACAGCCCAGGAAAAGGAGAAATTAGACAAAATGGGAATAAAAGAGAATGGGGGTATTCGAAAATTGCCAGACGATAGGGAAGTACTGCCAAAATCTATGGCCCGAAGAATAGTGCAGCAGCTGCATGACCAGACTCATTGGGGAACCCAAGCCTTAGTAGATCAGTTTACTATTAAGTACATGTGTATAGGAATTTATGATATAGCAAAACAAGTAGTTAGGGGATGTATAACATGCCAAAGAGTTAACAGACATCAGGCTCGAGAAAGGATTCCAGGAGGAAGGGAATTAGCACACCGACCTTTTTCACATGTACTAATAGATTTCCCCGAGCTACAAAAAGTAGGGAGATACAAGTACTTATTGGTACTGGTAGACCATCTAAACCACTTTGCAGAAGCATATCCTACATCGTGGGCTACTGAAAATGTGGTGATTAAAACCCTGCTGGAAGAAATAATCCCTAGGTATGGACTAGTAGAAATATTAGACTCTGATAGAGGTCCCCATTTTGCAAACAAAGTACTGAGAGAGGTAACCAGGGCCTGAGGCACTAAATGGCAATATCACACCCCTTGGCACCCTCAAAGCTCAGGGAGGGTGGAAAGGGCAAATGGAGAAATCAAGAAGCAACTCACCAAGCTCATGGTAGAAACTAAAATGTCTTGGGTCAGATGTTTACCCATGGCATTGTTAAACATCAGAACCCAGCCTAGGATGGATGTGGGAATCTCTCCCTTTGAAATGCTTTATGGAATGCCTTATGACTTAGAACTCCCGGGGAACCATCCTTGCATTCAAGATAGTCAAATTCAGGGTTACATACAACAGTTAATGAAACGGAGGGAGGAATTAAAATGAAAAGGGCTATTGGTACAAAGACCCCCTTTGGATATAATAATGCATAAGCTTAAACCCGGAGGTAGGCTCCTAATTAAGACTTGGAAAGAGACATCCCTAACACCCCAATGGGAAGGTCCCTATGTTGTCCTGTTTACCACAGAAACAGCCATCCCAACTGCTGAAAAAGGCTGGACACATGCCAGTTGAGTGAAAGGACCCATCACTGCAGACACCCCTGGGAGGTGACCAGTCGCCCTGGAGATCTACGGCCAACCCTTTGGAAGGCACAGGGACCTGCGCCAGCTGGGAACGTGAATGGCTGAATTAGGGGACAGAGAACTATACTGATTGAGACTCTTGGTAAGAAAACCCCTACAGGAACTGGAACAGGAGTTCAAGTGCCTTCTGCCGTGGAAAACCTGGAATGAACTGACGCTTGCTCTTTCAGTAGTGGCTGAAGTGAGGCGAGAATTATTCAATTACACCGAGTGTCTTAAATGTCAGGAATCTTCTTGTCGGGCATGGGTAAAAATCTTTTGCGGGGGCTGTAAAGATAAATGGTGGATTCTCCAGTCACATTTGGTGGGGAGTGCATGGTGTCTTACTTGTGATTGGGATTGGAGAAGAGCAAATCCATTAAGAGCCTTAAGAGAATTTATAAGGATCCCTGGAGAGCGGGAGATCCCCAACAGAGAAGCAGCGTCACTAGTTGAAAATCTAGAACAGAGAAGAGATTGGGCCCTGGCATGGGAATTCCAGCACCAATTGCATAGGATCACACGCCAAAACCAGACAGTCATATTAACTACCTTGTGTAAGAAGGGAATCCATGTTCCTCTGGGGTGGCAAGTGAGGCCTGACAAGTGGAATAGCACGATTCGCTGCTATTTCCAAGTTTATAAACAACAAAAACGTAGAGAACGTAGGGAAGAACGACATAACTCTAGGAAGACAGAAGAAAGTGAATAAAAGGCAGAGGGTGGACCCTAAGTAGGTGTGGGACTCAGGCCCTGTAAAGCTCGCTAGGGACGGCAGAGTCCGTCGTAAAATCAAAGATATCCTTTGCAAGAGACCCTTTGCCTGGAGGCCTGACAGCCTGCCCTTAGGAGTGGGGGCAGGAGTTAAGGAGAAAGCCCAAATAAGGCACCCCTGAAGACTACCCCTGCTGCCGAGAAGATAATGATCCCTGCAGACCGACGCACCCGAGCTGGCAGGCGAGGCAGAGAGGTAAGGAGTAGTGGGGGAGAGCAATGGACCACAGGAACAGGAACGGAGCACAGGAAAGCCCCAGGTAAAAGAGATATGAGTACGAAAGGAGAAAGAAATTTGTTGCTAGGACCCTGCCCTGCTTGGCGAGCTACCTTAATTATTATAACCCTGAGCCTCCCGGTTGCCTGGGGAAACCCTCATCAGCTTTACAAAGAGAACATGATCCCCCTAAGTAAATGGACCCTAACCCCTGACTGGTCTCAGGCCTTTTTGCAATCTACCGGATCTATGGGGAATACCACAGGTTTAAGTTTACTAACATTAGTACTGCATGACAGTCTGCCACACGCTAGACACGAATGGAAGAAGCAGAAAACCTGGCAGCTTCAAGGAGTAGTGGGAGAACAAATTAATATTGGATGTCGAATGGTTAATGGGTCTGACCATACTAACGCAATTGCTATCAGTGTTTCCATGGGTCAGGAGGATAAACAAATAGCAGATTGTGCATACCCAATAACACGAGACTGCTGGCAAATCTTCACATTAACTTACACTGCAGAAGTAGTCTGTCTCTGGTCGAAAGATACACAGCGTCTTTCTTTTAAATTTATAATAGATACTAAAACGCACTCTACCACTGCTGAACCTCACAATATCACCACTCCACCCGCACCACCAGTCATACTCACCCCAAAAATTTTCAAAATTGGACCTTATATAATCAGGAAAACTGGTCAACAACAAATATTATTCAATCCAGCATGGTCTCTCAAACAGGTTGAACTGCTGATGCAGACCAATGTTTCAGACATCCAGCCAGCTTGTTCTCCATTTTTGCAAACATCCTTTGAAGGCTGAACCATTTGGCTCTGGAAATGCAGCTCCTTTAAACCAAGGAAACTTAGAGATGTGACCGGTGTTCTAGGTACAGGATTGGGAATTCTGAATAGCATTGATTCGGAAGTACTAATGAACAAATTGGCTGCTATGACTAGAGATCTGTCCAAATTACAGCAACCACGGAAGTCATCTCTGTTAGCCTTGGGGACACAGCAGTGGATGCTGTCAAACATTTTGCCAAATTGGGAAAGAGTAAATGTGAACGATCACAAATTAGTGATTGATGCACTCAGTGCTGCACAAAATAATGTTTCCTTAGCTCTCAGCTCTATCCAGGCACAATTGTGGATGCAGTCAGTTTCTGCCTCGATTATAAGAGACGACAAGGAAGGCACTTTCCCCAAAGAAATTCAGAAAATAATCTGGGACAATGCCACCAGTTTTGAAAGAGAATTCCAATCGTGGTGGAAACTGGTGAATTTTACCTATAATGCTATTTCAAATACAGCTACTGCTTTTGTCTTGACCATATGCAATGCCTCTGTACATCTAGTTTTTCCTGTTATTGCATTAGGGATAAACCATGACAGAACTGTTCTCTATCCTATAGAACATAGGGGATGGGCCCATCAGTTTGATGACAAATGGCAAACTGTTGATTTGGAATCTTGTATTATCCGAGAACAATTGGGGTTCATCTGTGAAGGCAATGTAATTATAGCTCAAGATATCTGTTTAGACATGGAGCAAAACATCTGTCATTTTGAGATTCGTCCTAACGAGACTTCTAAAACAGTTCTTATATACATAGGCAATGGATGTGCGTGTTTTAGAACTATTTGTGCTTCTGTGCTTGTAGATAATATTGTGGTGGATACAAAGAATCACTCAAACTTCTGTGCTTGTAACTTGACTAAGATTACAGGGTGTGATATCACTTATGAAGCTAAAGTCACCTCTCATCATCTATTACAATCCAACTACACACTGCTTCACAAGCTAATGCCCACCCCGACTGGGATGAACTTCACTCTAGTGAGACAACTGATGCTCCATCAAGACCTGATCAAAATCCTTGAGAAAATCAAGGAAAGCGGACAGAAAACCCTAGTGACTGTTCATCATGACGTAGGAAAAATACACCGGGTTATAGAGAGGGTAAAGCAAGATGGCGAGCACAGGTGGTGGGATACCCTGTTCGGGTGGGCTCCTACTACCACAGGTGTCCTAAACAGTATATGCCATCCCATTGTTGTTCTTTTGATTCTGATTGTGCTTGGTTTTATTTTGTCAGCAGTTCTATTTGTTATGAATTGGAATATGATGAAAAAGCTAAGGAAATTAGCATCTATAATTAGTGCACATAGCTTAACTGATGAGGAAACTCAGTTAATGCTTGCTAGGAAGGAACTAAAAAGATTTAATTAACAAAATTGGTAAAAAAAAAAAGGGGGATTGTAATAAGTAGCAATACGTTTGTTCATTAATTAAATCAATAGCTAAATAATTATACAATATAAAAGCAATGACTAAATAGCTAAAACCACTTGATTCTTAAATGTGCAGCCACATATGGTTGCTTAGCTTGCAGGAATTGTATAGTGCTTTGGGAATTCCATGGTAAAGATACACCTTATAAGGAAAAGTTCACCCAGAGGTCACAGAGGAAGGCTGTAACAACAATCCTTAAACTCGCAAGAATTGCTAAGGCTTGCAGGAATCGTACAGTGTTCTGAAAATTCCACTGTCTAGATATGCCTTATAAGGGAAAGTTCACTCAGCGGTTAAAGAGGAAGACTTGGAGCCTTCATCCCATGACCACCAGAAGGCAGAAAAAGACCCCCTAGCAACTGAATGAGCAAGCTCAAAAGACAGACCACGTCATCCCTGGGAGAAGAAGGCAATA
This sequence comes from Molothrus aeneus, assembly GCF_037042795.1. Lineage (NCBI taxonomy): Eukaryota > Metazoa > Chordata > Aves > Passeriformes > Icteridae > Molothrus > Molothrus aeneus. The sequence continues at coordinate 2,907,143 of NW_027099068.1, read as the reverse complement.
AAAGGCGAACTTTGGGGATAGGAACGGCGCGAGCCTAGAGGAGCGGAGACTCCCGGCCGCCCAGCGCTGAACTTTGCTTATTCTCACTTGCATAATAATAAAAATAATTATATGATCCTTAAATCCAGTGGACTCGTTTATCACAGAAGGGACTCTAAAGAGCTTGGAAGCTTCTTCTCAGCAAAGTCCCCAAGAGGCAAGGCTGGGTGGGCAGGCTGTGCAAGATGACCCATACCGGACTCTTGGGAAGGGTAGTAATGATGGCTCTAATTGCTGGTGGAGCTCTGGGGAGCCCAGGAGAGCCGTGCAGTGAGTGCTACCAACCCCTCTATGAGGAGGAAGAAGTGAGCTCCTTGTCTAGAGTCCATCAATTCTAACCCTAATTGTGTTAACTTCTCCCAATTGGTCCTTTGTCAAGAAGATAAGAGAATGTATTGGACAGCCCAGAATACCGCCACTTTTAGGCAGCAACTCCTGGGACAGTGCCCTGTAGGAGAAGCCTGGTTGCGCTTTGAATGTGATGCTGCTGAAGCAAGCCTGGTAGATCTGGTCAAAGAGAAAGAGAAGGTAAAAGCAATAAGAAAACAAGACCATTTAGAGATACCCCGAGGTAAGAACCTTTTCATAGAAGATTCAGTAGAAAGAGTCAGCCACGAACTAAATTTAACCGATTGTCGAGTTTGTACCCAGATGACTGAAATTTGGCCATGGGAAAAAATTAATCTAAGGCTATTAGAAATCTTAAATTGGATACAGAATAACTCAGAATTTAGTATTAAAGGGTACAATAGGCCAGTAAAAAGAATGGTCTGTAAAAGGTATCTAGCAGTAAAGAACTCTGCTACCTGGTGGATCAGGAGATCCAAATAGATTTTGGTCTGTTGAAAGGAAAGAAAAGAACAAGTGTATCTACCATGAAGCATATGAATTTTATGAATGTATTGAAGAAGGGATAAACCCCTTTTGGAGAATGAAAGACATTTCTAAATATTGGGAATGTCCAACAGAAGCTAAAAACACATTTTTGGGGAGCCCCTAAACACCAGTTTTTGATCTATAGTACTATAGAATGCACTAAATTGCCGAGAAGCTGGTCTGGCAGCTGCACCGCTAGAATGATAAAACCAGCTTTCTTCTTATTACCCAAAGAAACTGGATCAAGTTTAGGAGTTCCTATACACAATGATTTAAGAGAAACCAAACAGAAGAGGCAAAATGCAATAGAAATTGGCAGAATCCAAGATTCTAAGAGCCAGGTTTGGACCCCAAGAAAAATTATCAAGACTTATGGCCCAGCCACCTGGGCTCAAGATGGGTCCTGGGGTTATCGGGCCCCGATATCCATGTTAAACAGAATCATCAGGCTTCAGGCAGTATTAGAGATGAAGAGAGCAATCATTAGAAACCTCTCCAACAAGATAAAAAACTAGCATGTGTAAGTAACCAAGAACGGACTCCTACACTTGATTCCAGTTGCTGGGATAACCTATGGACTTTCAAAGGAGATTGGTGGAAAAAAGTAGCTTTCTTCACTGTGTGTACACTTGCTGGTTTGCTCTTTTACTATGCTTACTTCCCTGCTTCATTAAAATGGTAGTATCTGCCAGGCAGACCAACCTAAAGATCTCTAAAAAAGTTAACCTGAAGAAACCAGGAAAGGGAACAAAGTTAAGTAGCCATGATTATCAGAGTGTTCAAGAAATTTATAATCAATACAAAAAATTAAGGAAATTCTGTGCTTATGAGTCAGAAATTGCAAGTTGATGCGAGCTTAAGTTTAAGCCCGATCAAAGAAAAAGTGGGGGGACTGTTATAAGTAGAAAAAGCTGCCAGGTTTTTTTAAAAGGTGGCAGAGTGAACAGGTTGGACCAGTTGCTGCCAGGATGGAGTTCTAACTGTTTGTTATTGTAATCAGTAGTCCTTTTAGTTACCTACTCCTTTTGTCAGTACCACCCTGACTGCTGCCAGGTGGATGACATGGCGGGGGGACATGGGAGGGCATGCAAATGACCTTGGAGCCAGCATGCCACGGGACAGCCACCCCTCCAAACTTACCAAAAGACCCCAAAAACAATGAACCAACACAGAATTAAGATATCAAAGTGATGTCTGGATGTCTGGAACAAAGCCCAGAGCCTGCAGAGATGCTGAGACCCTTTCTTTGCCCCTTGCCCTCGCCAAGGAAGGACCTCAGCTACAGGCAGGAACCTGGGAGTGAAACTGAAAAAGTGAACAAGGGATTTTTCCTGACACTCCCATGAGGATGGAATCCCCAGCTCTGGCCACAGACCAGTGGACAAAGCTGCACTCTTCCTCCTCCTCCAAGTCACCACTGGGAGCAGTGGCAGCGTGAGCGTGAACCCGTCAGCTCCTCCCCCAGAGCTCATCACTTGTAATAAAGGCATTAAAAAGGAGAAAAGTCTCCTGCCTGTGTTTATTTCACAGTGGTGCTCAGATCACTTTCTCACAGCTGGATTGGAGGTCAGGTGCTGCCATAGTAACAAGCCGACCCTCCCAAGTGCCCCAGCTACTGAGGCCACCCTGTGATAACAATGCAAGGGAGAGGGAAAACATAACTATACAGCTGCAAAACTTCTCTTAACATATACTTAATATTTGCCCCTTACTTGGGAGAGTCAACCATGGCATTACTGATCTGTAACAAAGATATTGACCCTTGTTCTGTCACTGCAAGATCTGTGAGAAAATAACTTTGACCACTGTTTCCATTTACAAAGACCACGTTGAGGACCCAAAAATCTCCCAAGATGGGGTTGGGAGGCCTCACCACATAACCAGGATGTATGTAGAGGCTGATGGCTCTGGGCTCAGTTGTGTGCAGACTGAGGACAGGAGTAGCCTGAAAGGAATTGGAGGGTGGTTCCACAGATGCTGGAGTTTTTCTTCATTGTATGAAACAGGCAGAGAAAGAAAGAATGGCACCAAGGGTGTGGAGCGCCCCCGCCCCAGGCGGCGGGGATTCTACCCAGACAGAGAGCATCGGGCGAGGGGCGTGATTGAACGAAGATTCCACCCCTCCACCCTGTGGAGCGTGGCCCTGCAAGCCCGGGAAAAGACACTCCACCCCATCTGACCAAAATAGGAATGGCCCCAGAATGTTCTTCCTTTTCTGTGCCCTCATTGCTTTAAATTCTACTGCAGTGTCCCCACCTTATTTTTTTCCATTGGTTGTGCTCCTTGATCCACCCATTTGCAGTCCCCTGCTCCTCCTGCTATTGGACCCTGACCCTAAACTCCACCCCTACCCTGTCATGTGAAACCCATGACCCGGCCCGCCCCTCATTTCTTGTCTTGTTCCCGGGCTCAAGAGAGGGTCCTGGATTTTGCTAAAGCCGGATCCATCCTGTTGCATTCCTGTCCCTGTTGGTCACCAGTGGCTGCCTGAGGTCTGAGACTCCGGGGCCGGGGGAGTTGTTGTGGCCCTCGCTGGGGCGGAATGCAGCACAAGGGCAGCTGGGGAGGCCCAGAGTGGCACCAGGAGAAAGGAATTTCCCTGCCAGGGCAGGGCTGTGGTGCAGCACGTCCCCAGCAGGAGCCTGGAGCAGCCCAAGGCTTTGTGTGGGCAGGCAGGGGCAGGCAGGAGGCAGAGCTGCCAGCAAAGGAAGGGCCCAGCCAGGTGGGGCAGCCAGGGGATGCCGACAGCCTGCAGGGACAGAGGTGCAGGGCAGGGACACCGTAGGACAGCCTGGGCTGCACAGGGCACAGGGATGGGCAGCAGCTGCAAGACAGCCCTGCCAGAGCCAGCTTGGGCAGCACCTTGGCCATGGCTGCTGGGCCTGGGCCTGAGCCGTGAGGAGGGGACAAGTGACCCTTGCAGGCCTGGGGCCTCATGGCCTCCTTGTCCCTGCTCAGCAGCCTGGCAGGGGCCGCCCCATGCTCCTGCCCTTGGCATTGCCCATCCCCACATGCCAGTGCCCATCCCGGGAAGAGCCCTGAGCAAGGAGGGAGGGACAGGATCTGCCTGGCCAGGGCTGGGGCTCAGGCCTTGGCCCTTTGCATTCCTGAAACACATCCAGGTTTGCTCAGCACCAGAGACACCTTTCCCTTGCTTGTCCCCAGCTATCATTACTATCTCCAGTATTCTGCTCTACTTGGAACTTAGGGACACTTTCTCAGTCCTGTCCCTCAGTGAGACCCATTAAAAGTTCAAGAAAGTTTGGACTTGGAATCTGATTTTGAGTTCTTGAGAAGTCTTTGAGCCCACTCTGAGGGACTGGCTCTGATGCAAAGAGCACCAAAGCCCCCGAGGGTCATTGAAGTCCTGGTGCTGTGTCTGTGCTGCTTAGCTGGGCCGGGCTCCTGGCCCAGAGGCAGCTCCTGGCAAGGGCAGCAGCGCTGCAGAGAGACAGCTCTGGCCAGGAGCAGCTCCTGTGCACAGCCCAGCAGGGCTGGGGCACTGCCAGGGCCCCTCAGGGACACCAGCAGGGCACAGACAGAGCTCCCAGGGCTCAGCACTGGCAGGGGATGTGGGATGTCCCAGAGAGGGCTGTGTCACAGTGGCACCTCTGTGGCTGTGTCATAGAGGCACAGAGCAGCTGGGATGTCAGCAAGGGGCTGTGTGACAGCACAGAGTGGGTTCTGTGAGATCACAGATTGGGCTATGACATCACAGAGTTTGTTGTGTGAGGTCATTGAGCAGCTACAGCATCATGGAAGAGCATCAGGGAGCAGAATGGGCCCCTGTTATCCAGGAGAAGGCAGTCAGAGAACTGCTGAGCTGCTTGGATGTTCATAGATCCCTGGGAGCAGATGGGATCCACCCCAGGGTGATGAGGGAGCTGGCAGCTGAGCTTGCCAAGCCAGTCTCCATCATTTACCAGCAGTCCTGGCTCCCTGGTGAGGTTCCAGATGACTGAAAGCTGCCCAATGTGACACCCATTCACAACAAGGGTGCAAAGGAGGATCCTGGTAATTATAGGCCAGGCAGCCTGACCTCAGTACCCAGTGAGGCAATGGAACAGTTTCTAGTGAGTGTCATCACCCAGCACTTCCAGGATGGCCAGGGGATCAGAGCCAGCCAGCAGGGGTTTAGGAGGGGTAGGTCGTGTTTGACCAAGCTGGTCTCCTTCTATGACCAGGTGAGCCTCCTGGTGGATGCAGGAAAGGCTGTGGGTGTTGTGTGCCTGGACTCCAGCAAGGCCTTTGGCACTGTCTCCCCCAGCACACTCCTGGAAAAGCTGCAGCCCAGGGCTGAGACAGGAGCACTCTGTGCTGGGTTCAGAACTGGCTGGATGGGCCCAGAGAGTGGTGGTGAGCGGTGCTGCATCCAGCTGGGGCCAGGCACCAGTGGTGTCCCTCAGGGCTCTGTGCTGGGGCCGGCTCTGTTCAATATTTCTATTGACACCATGGATGAGGGGCTTGAGTCTTTCATTAGTAAATCTGCAGATGACACTAAGCTGGGAGCGTGTGTCCATCTCCTGGAAGGTAGGAGGGCTCTGCAGGGAGACCTGGAATGGTTGGAGGGAGGGGCAGAGTCCGATGAGATGAGTTAATTAAGTCCAAGTGCCGAGTCCTGCATTTTGGCCACAATAACCCCTGCAAGGCCAGAGGCTGGGGACGGTGTGGCTGGACAGTGCCCAGGCAGAAAGGGACCTGGGGGTGCTGGTTGGCAGCCGGCTGCACATGAGCCAGCAGAGTGCCCTGGTGGCCAAGAGGGCCAAGGGCTCCTGGTGTGGATCAGGAACAGTGTGGCCAGCAGGAGCAGGGAGATCATTCTCCACCTGTACCTGGCTCTGGTGTACCTGGCATTCTTGCCCTGTACTGGCACCGTACCTTGAGTGCTGTGTCCAGTTCTGGGTGCCCCAACTAAGGAGGGACATGGAGGGGCTGGAGCGTGTCCAGAGAAGGGCAACAAGGCTGGGGAGGGGTCTGGAACACACATCCTGTGAGGAGAGGGAGCTGGGGTTGTTCAGTCTGGAGAAAAGGAGACTCAGAGGTGACCTTACCACTCTCTCCACCTTCCTGAAAGGAGGTTGTAGTCAGCTGGGGGTCAGTCTCTTTCTCCAGGCAGCAACTGACAGATGCAGAGCACACAATCTTAAGCTGCACCAAGGGAAATATAGGTTGGATATTAGGAAGAAGGGTTTTCACAGAATGTGTGATAAAGTCCTGGATTGGTTTGCCCGGGGAGGTAATGGAGTCACCATCTCTGGATGTGTTTATAAAAGGCTGGATGTGTCACTCAGTGTCATGGTTTAGTTGAAGTGTTAGGGCATGGGTGGGACTTGATGGTCTTGAAGGTCTCTTCCAACCCAGTAATTCTCTGATTCTGTGATTCTGGGATTTGATGATCCCATTGGGTCCCTCCCAGCTCAGCCCCTTCTGCAATTCTCATCCTTTGGCTCAACCTTTGTGTTCCCTCAAGGTGCTGGCAGAGCTGTTGGGGACACGGCAGAAGTGGGGCAGCCCCAGTGTTCCCCTGTGTGTGACACCCCAGCAGTGACAGCCCCAGCGTCCCCTGTGTGTGACACCCCATTGGTGACAGCCCCAGTGTCCCCTGTGTGTGACACCCCAGCAGTGACAGCCCCAGCATTGCCCTGTGTGTGACACCCCAGCGGTGACAGCCCCAGCGTTGCCCTGTGTGTGACACCCCATTGGTGACAGCCCCAGTGTCCCCTGTGTGTGACACCCCAGCAGTGACAGCCCCAGCGTTGCCCTGTGTGTGACACCCCATTGGTGACAGCCCCAGTGTCCCCTGTGTGTGACACCCCAGCGGTGACAGCCCCAGTGTCCCCTGTGTGTGACACCCCAGCAGTGACAGCCCCAGCGTTCCCTCCCTGCAGTCGCTCCAAGGGAAGCGTCCAGAGCCGCGTCCAGTCCATGGAACTGAGCGGCCACTGCCCACCCCGACCTGGGCTGATGTGGATTCCTCTGCACACAGCTCGGGGAAGGTCCCCCTGGCCACCTGCACAGTGCCACAGACAAGTGTCAGACACAGTCACAGAGCTCTGCCCAGAGCTTCTAGGAAGAGAGAATTAAAAAAAACCCCAAAACCATATAAACCAAAAAATAAAAAAAAGAAGAACCAAAAAATGAAAAAAACAATAAAAAACCAAACAAAACCATATCAAAAGAAACCCCAGCGCCATAACCAAACAACCAAACCAAAACAACAACACAAATGAACCAACCAAAACAGAACAAAGAATAAAAAACTAAATCAAGCCAAACCAACCAAATAAACAAAAAAACAAATCAAGAAAAAGAGAACTCCCTCCAAGTAGAGCTGTTCCATCCTTCAGTTGTCAGACTTGCACTCACACAAGACCTGGGGCTGCAAAAAAAGAGAATTGATTTGGCACATTTGCAGGAAAAGCAGGTTTAGGACAGGCTCTCAGCAGAACTGTTCTCAGCTGAGCCAAAAAGGCCCCTTTGGCAGCTGCAGGGCCATTGGAAATGCAGAGCCTCAGCCCACAGGGCAGGGAAGGGCTCTGAGTTCCCCTCCCCTGACACTAAACCCTGTTCCCAGGCTGCTTCACACTCAGGATTCTGCTGGGGGACTGCACAGAGCTGAGAGTGGCCTCTGGCTTTTCCATGTTGTGTGTCCTAAAGCTGCCTGGGAGAAGAAATTTCGGGTCAGCTCCGCTGGCACAATCCCTGCTGGCACAGGGCACAGCCCCAGGAAGGGCTTTGCGTGCCGTGGCTTTGCTGCAGGCAAGGAAAGCTCCTGGCTCAGGGTCACCTTTGCTGCTCAGCCAGAGCCCCGAGTGCCCCAGCAGCAGCAGAGAATGGCAGCAGTGCCACGGGCAACCATCACCATTGCATGGCGACCATCACCAGGCCCCTGTTGCTGTGGTCAGTTTCCATGGCAACCATCACCAGCTCCCTGTTGCTATGGTCAGTTTCCATGGCAACCATCACCAGCTCCATGTTGCTATGGTCAGTTTCCATGGCAACCATCCCCAGCCCCTGTTGCTATGATCAGTTTCCATGGCAACAATCACCAGTCCTTGTTGCTATGGTCAGTTTCCATGGCAACTATCACCCGCCCCCTGTTGCTATGGTCAGTTTCCATGGCAACCATCACCAGCCCCCTGTTGCTATGCTCAGTCCCTCAGCAGCTCCGTGGAGACCCCATGCCAGGGGCGGTTGCCATGGAAACCAGCTCAGGCCTGGAGCCGGAGCCCGTTGCCATGGCAACCATTGGCAGTCCCGTCCCCAGGCTGATGGGATCCCAGAAGCACAGAATTGGCTGAGCTGGGAGGGACCCATCAGGATCCTCCAGTCCAACTGCTGGCCCTGCACAGGACACCCCAACAATGCCAGCCTGGGCCTGGCAGCGCTGGCCAAACGCTGCTGCAGCTCAGAGAGCCCTGGAGCTGGGACCCTTCCCTGGGGAGCCTGGCCAGGGCCCCAGCAGCCTCTGGGCAAAAACCTTTTCCTGACATCCAACCTGAGCCTGCCCCGACTCAGCTGCAGCCGTTCCCTCCACTCCTGTCCCTGGGCACCAGAGGGAAGAGGTTCCCACAGCCCCAGCCAGGGACCCGCTCCCAAGGCTGCTGCCATGGCCACCAGGGCTGGCACCAGCTGGGATGCTCGGTTTCCACCTGCTGGGGTTCAGGAACGGGATTCCTCAAATTCCTGCTCCCGCTAAAACTGCGCTGCCCTCGCTGCCCTCCCACCTCCCATGGAAAGCACAAAAGACAAAGATCCCAGGCTGGGATAAGAACAATTTCCTGGGAACAGCAACGACATAAAGAACAAACAGGAACAGAAATAATATTGGTAACAGAAGGGATAAGAAAATCTATTTACAGGGAAAACTACATCACCAGCGACTGGCTCTTCCCAGCCACGTATTCTGTCCTGCCTGGAAAGGACACCTTTCTTCTCAGGGAGAGAGAGAGTCCCTTTCCTGCCCCTGGCAATGACCTGAGGTGGGAGTGACTGTAATGACACGGCCATGGCCAGACCCTCATGTTCTTCCATCTCCCATCATGTCATTGGCAGGGGCAGGAAAAGGGACAGGTGTCTTCCCATCATGGATCACAGGGAACATGGATCACCAGAACTCTTCCCAACGTGCGTCCTCCAATAGGGGATGAAGCTGGAGCAGTGCATGAAGCTCCTCCTTCAGTCGAGTCATTCCAGGGCTTCCCTTACCGGTGCCTCTGTTGGTGTTTGTTCAAGTGAGAGCTCTGGCTGAAGCTCTTCCCACACTCAGAGCACTTGTAGGGCCTCTCCCCGGTGTGGATGCGCCGGTGCCTGACGAGGGTGGAGTTGTGCTTGAATCCCTTCCCACAGTCAGGGCAGTGGAAGGGCCTCTCCTCAGTGTGAATCCGCTGGTGCAGGAGGAGATGGGAGCTGCTCTGAAACCTCTTCAGACACTCAGGACACTGGTAGGGCCTCTGCCAAGTGTGGATGCACTGGTGGATGATGAGGGTGGAGCTGCAGCTGAAGCCCTTTCCACACTTGCCACGCTTGCCACACTCCTGAGGCCATTCCCCAGTGTGGATCATCTGGTGGCAGATCAGGCTGTTGCTCTGCCTGAAGCTCTTCCCACCCTCCAAGCTGCTCATGGGCCACCAGCTCCGAGCTCTGGCTGAAGCTCTGTCCACCTTCCTGGCACAGGGTGGCTCTTTCCGCCTCAGAGCACCCTGGGCTGGGCTTGCAGCCCCTCCTTGTGTGGGATCTCCAGGGATTTTCCACCCTCTTGCATTCCTGTGCTGTGGAGTCACTCAAAAGATCCTCTTCCATCAGATTATACCATGGGGATTTGTCCTCCCTGGTGTCCATCCTCAGCTCCTGGTCTGGGGGAGGAAGGACAAGGAGAGGATGGGATTTGCCTCCATGCCAGAGGGAAGGAGATCCTCCCAATGTGTCCCTGGCAGGACGGCATCGGCAGCAGGATTGTCCTGCAGCCAGGGCCCGTGCTGGGCTGGGAGATGGAGCAGGAGAGAGGGGGAAAGGGGCACTGACTTCCTCCTCACCTGCCTGCGTGTCCTGGGACATCTTCCTCTTCCTCACAGCCTCCTTCTCCATCCAGCCAAGGTTTGGGAAAGAGAAATCCTGGTTCGGGGAAAAATACAATGGATGAGCACATTGGGTTAGGGGGTTCCTACTGCCCAAGCCCATCCCTAGAAGTCACTGGGAATCTGCCACCCATATAAACCTTCAAAGCACCAAGATTCAGGCCCCCAAAATACACAAATGACCAAGATGCAGCAAAAACACCCAGCCCTCAGTTTCCCCTCTCTGGTCTCTCCACTTTGGGCTCCTGGAGGCCCCCCCTGTCTGGGTTGCTCCAGTTCAAGTTTGTATTGGTGTTCCCCTCTCTGGGCTGCTGGGGCTCCTGGCAATCCCGCAGGTTCCCCTTCTCTGGGCTCACCACTTTGGCATCACAGGCGTCCCAGGGGTCAGCACTGTCTGGGGTCCCTGTTTCAGGGTCCTGGGGTATCCATGGGTCCCCCCTGTCCATGCTCCCAACATGTCCAGGCTTCTGGAGCACCCCCAGCTCTCGTATTGCCCATTTCTGCTCCCCCAGTGCCGGTTTCCCTGCTGCCCTGCCGGTACCGGGCGATCCCCACGTGGCTCTGGGCTGGCAGTGCAGCCCCTGGCCCGGGCAGATCATTCTGCTCTCTGACACTGTCTACCAACCCAAGAGGACAGTTATCCTGTAGGCAAGTCTTCCACTAAAGACTGAGGCAAAGAAGGTGTTAAGCACCTCTGCCTTCTCCTCATCTGCGGTTACTAAGTCCCCTCCCACATCTAATAAAGAACAAGGGTTGGTCCTACCCTTCCTTTTGCCATTAATATATTTGTAAAAACATTTTTTTATTATCCCTTACAAAATGTCCCAAGTTAAGTTCATACTGCCCTTTGGCCTCCCTAATTTCTTTCCTACGTGCCCGAGCAACCCCCTTAAATACTTGCTGAGAGACCTGACCCTCCTTCCAAAGATGATAAATCCTCTTTTTATTCCTATGTTCCATCAAAACCTCCTTGCCCATCCAGGCTGGACGTTTGCCTCATCAACTCTTCTTTCAGCACACAGGGACAGTCTGTTCCTGTTCCCACAAGATCTCTGTTTTGAAGCACACCCACCCTTCCCAAACTCCTTTGTTTTTAAGGGCTGCTTCCCAAGGAACTCTCTGAATAAGTCTGCTAATCAGGCCAAAGTCTGCCCTCCAGAAGTCCAATGTAAAAGTCTTATAGATGTTCCTCCTGATTTCACAAATATTGGGAACTCTATAATTTCATGCTCACTATGCCCCAAGCGGCCTCCAACCACCACATCTCCCCCCAGCCCATCTCTAATCCCAAACAACAGGTCCAGCATAGTCCCTCCCCTGCTGGGCTCACTCACCAGCTGTGACAAAAAGTTGTCCTCCACACACTCTAAAAACTTGGAGGCTGCCTCTGAATTCCACTTCTCCAGAGGCTTGTTCAGCCTTCAGCTCTTCAGTTCAGGAATTCAGTGCCCCAGAGCTCATTAACATTCAGCACACCTTAAGAAGCTGAGCCTCTGGGAATAATCTGATTTACATTTCCAAATCTTTCGTGGTTAATTGGACAGATTTCAGAACTGCATTCCAAGTGAATATATTATATTTACAAAGACAGTGAGGAAATATTTTTTGGTCCTGTTTAGGTTTTCCTGTAAATTCATTGATATGTGCAATCTCCAATTGATACTGAATCCAAGTACCTCCTCATGCATTTGGAATAGATATGAAAATCAAGACCCTTTATGTCTGACAATCAATCAGACTCTGTCCCTACCCCTATCCCACCATTTCCCCCATCCAAGCCCTGGCACTCAGAGCAGCCTTGTGCAAATCTGAGCTCCCTCCAGCCCAGGCTGGACCTGCAGGTTTCAGCTCCTTGGCTCCAATTCCCCCCTGCTTTCCTTGGAGAAGGAGCTGCCAGAGACCAGAGGGATGTTCATTTATTGTCAGCCAGCAAAGCCAAGGGAAGGCACAGCTCTGTAAAATGCAAAAGTCATTCATTTCCCTGGCTGTGCCCTGCACCTGATCCCCACAGCTTGTCCTGTTTCCTTCATCCCTGCATTGCCAGGCACTTTCTGGGACAAGGGAGCTCTGCTCTGGGGATGGAGGGAGGTCCAAGTGCCACCATTGGAGTGGGAACCACAACTCATCAGGTTTGTGTCCTTTGGGGGTCAGGAACTGGTGGGACTCAGAGGCACAGAAAGTTTCTCTTCAAGGCCAGCAGACCACAGTTGAACAGGACACAATTTAATAACAATCACGCTCCTCCCTGAGCTATGTGCAATGTCCCAGTAGTGTCTGATGAGTGCACCATCCACAGGTGATTTCGATACTAAAATTAATTTTAGACAAATGTGGTAATAGATATAAACACAATTAAGTTCTTGTATCAGGATGCTCATCCTGGTGTGGGGGTGTCGTGAACGGCGGGAGAAATGCGACACACTATATGCATGAATAGCAAATCTCGAACTTTATTGAAAGCTTACACATATTTATATTGGTGTTAATGAAGCTTATACATATTGCAAAAGCTGAGCTCATCATTGGTTAAAGCACACTTAGATTAACTACACCTACTCTTATCTTCTAACAATTATTTTGCTTCTATATTTGCATTCTTCTAACTTCTCTACCTAAGATAACTACATTTTCTGGCAAGCAATTTTCTCCCCCGTCTTCTCGTTTCAGAGAAGGTCACTGTGACCTTTGTCAGTGATTGGACACTGGTTGCTCAGTTCCCAGCTTGTTTCTCCTATCTTTATCTATTGGTATCACATCGAAATGTCTTTTCTCAGCTAACCAATTATTCAAAAAGCTCTCTACATGGGTGCACAACAGCTCAAACAATTCCTGATTTGCAAAGCTGCCAGTGGTGGATGGAGAAGGGAGGTCAGGCTGCTCTTGGTGCTGAGGAAATGCTGAAAGCAGCCTGACTCATTTCATCTCCTCATGCCCTGGCTGATCTCCCCTCTTTCCCCTCCCACCCATTGGCTTTTGTCTCCCACCAGCCCCCCTGTGAAGAGCCTGGCTCTGTGTTCTCCATCCCCTCCTCGCTGGCACTGCCAGGCTGGGATGAGGAGCCCCTCAGCCTTCCCTGCTCCAGGCTGGACAAGCCCAGCTCCCTCAGCCTCTGCTCACAGCCCAAGGGCTCCAGCCCCACCTTGGAGGCCCTTCCCAGGCCCTGCTCCAGCTGCCAGACATCTTTCCTGCCCTGGGCAACCCAACCCAGGCCACAGTGACCTGGATAATCCCCGTCCTTGATGTCCTGGTCACAGAGCCCTGGCCCCTTGTCCCCTGTCAGGCTCTGGGGTGGATCCTGTGGAACATCCTTTGGTGGAGGCTGTGGCTCCAGGTGGGCCGGGGGGATCCCAGGGGACAGGGACCCTGCTGGGCATGGACAGCATTGGACTTGTTGGGAGAAACAGTGAGGGGGAGCTGGGGCAGAGTGAGCAACCCAGTGACCTGACACAGCCCTGCTGGGATGTCACACAGCCCCTCTGGGATGTCACAGCCTCCTCTGTGATGTCACAGCCCATTCTCTAATGTTACACAGCCCCTCTGGGATGTCACAGACCATTCTTTGATGTCACAGAGCTGCTCTCTGATGTCACAGACCATTCTCTGATGTCACAGAGCTGCTCTCTGATGTCACACCCGAGTCTGTGATGTCATAGTCTGCCCTGTGATGTCAGACCTCTGCCCTGTGATGTCACAGCTGGCTCTGTGATGTCACAGATGCAGTCTATGATGCCACAGCTGCTCAATGACCTCACATGATCCACTCTGTGATGTCACAGCCCACTCTGTGACCTCATGTTACCAGATGATAAATTGTCTCCACCAGCTGAGCTGACACCTGGAGATTGTTCTCCACAACCCCAGGCCTGTGGAGACCACTCAATGCCCATTGTGTGAGAAGGGGAACTGGAAGTTCAGCAGCCTCAGTGTCCTGCCAGCTCAGCCAGGCCCACGGGAACATTGGGCTCCACGAGCACCAGGGACCAGCAGAGAGATGCCCAGGACAGAAGAACACATGGGTTAAGGGGAGGGGAAATATGTTAATGATTTTGGGGAAATGATTATCACATGTGTGAAAAAGAATAGAAAATCACCAAATTTGCAGATGACACCAAGCTGGGTGTGAGTGTGGATCTGCTGGAGGGTAGGAGGGCTCTGCACAGGGCCCTGGACAGGCTGGATCCAGGGCCCAAATCCAACAAGGTGAGGTTGAACAAGTCCAAGTGCCGGGTCCTGCACTTTGGCCACAACAACCCCTGCAGCTCTACAGGCTGGGGACAGAGGGGCTGGAGAGCAGCCAGGCAGAAAGGGACCTGCAGGGACAGATGGACAGCAGGCTGGACATGAGCCAGCCGTGTGCCCAGGTGGCCAAGAAGGCCAATGGCTCCTGGCCTGGCTCAGGAATGGTGTGGCCAGCAGGAGCAGGGCAGGGATTGTTCCCCTGTGCTCAGCACTGCTTGGGCAGCACCTCGAGTGCTGTTTGCAGTTCTGGGCCCCCAGTTTAGGAAGGACATGGAGGGGCTGGAGCGTGTCCAGAGAAGGGCAACAAGGCTGGGGAGGGGTCTGGAACACAAGAGCTTTGAGGAGCAGCTGAGGGAGCTGGGGTTGTTTATCCTGGAGGAGGCCCAGGGGAGACAAGGCCGTGTCAGGGTACAGGTTGGACTTGATGATCTCCATGGCCTGTTCCAGCCTTGCTGATTCTGGGATTCTCTGAAAGAACCCTTGGAGCAGCTGCAGGATGAGCCCTGGGCCTCCTCTTGAGGAGCTCCAGCAGCCCAGGTCCCTCAGCTTCTCCTGGCAGCCCCAGAGCCCATCCTGTCAGTCGTGCAGAGCCTCTGCAGCTCCTCCTCACTGCCCAGAACAGGGAGCCCCAGAGGCAGACACAGCAGCCCAGATGTGCCCCCCTGGCCTGGGGTGCCTCTGGCAAGGGAGCAGCAGCAGGCACTGCAGGAGCCTGCAGACAATTCCTGCAGCACTTGTAGGATGATCCTGCTGCCCAAGGGACGTTCCCATGGGGCCAAGTCAGGAACTGCAATGGGCAGTGGGGCCAGAGAGGAAAGGGCAACCAGGGATGGGCTTTTTGCAGGGGAGGGAACAGGGGTGGGCAATGGGAGGAAATTTGCACAAGGGAAGACTAAAGAAAGCAAAGGCGAAGCAAAGGAAATGCTCAGGGCAGTTTGGGGGTGGCTGCCAGGCAGCCCTGGCTCTGAGCAACAGCGTCTGCAGTGGCACAGGAAACTCCCAGCGGATGGGAACAAACTTTCTGGCTGAGTGCAGAGGCCAGGACAAAGCTGAGTGGTTTCCCTGGTGTCCCCCAGCCCTTGCTGGCCCCAGGGCTGATGGCATTTGTGCTCCCTCAGGTTCATGTCCCCACAGCAACAGCATGGGGGTGCTCCCCCTGCTGTGGGCAATGCAAACAGGGGCTGCTGAGCCAGTGCTGCCGTGTCTGTGCCTGCAAGGCTGGGGCACCTGTGTGAGCTGGGGGAGAGGCCAGGGCTGCAGAGGGGGGATGTTGTTGGCAGCTGCATGAGGAGGCTCTGGGACGCTGCCCTGGGCTGTGCAGCGCACTGGGGATGGATCAGCCCCTGCTCTGCTGCTCCTTCCCGTCTGCCCCAGGGCCCTTGCAGAGCCCCAGCCATGCTGTTTGCCCCCAGCCTGCCCACGGCCAGCCTGGGGCTGCTCATGGGGGTTTCTGTGCTGAGCATTGGCCTGGCCGTGTTCTTGAGAGAGCCTGGGCAAGGAGCCTGGAGCCCCCAGGGCCTGGCCTGAGGCGTCAGCGCTGCCCCAGCAGTGTCTATGGCCTGTCCCTGCTGCAGCCCCGGCACTGCCATCCCCAGGGCTGTGCCCGGCCCCGAGAGCACTCAGGCCCTGCAGCAACACCAGGGCCACCAGGGCAGCGGGGCAGGGCCACGGCAGCAGCACTGGCAACACCAAGTGCTGCTGCTGCTGCTGGGCACAGCTGCTGGGCCAGCCCTGATCTGCCCCAGCTCTGCACACAGACATTGCTGCTGCAGCTCCAGAGAAGGCATCAAAAGGGCATCTCTGCAGAAAACTCTGCTGGGAGATGCTTTAGTTCCTTTAAAGGCACCAAGAGCTCATTGACACAGTCTGTGGCCACAGGGAAGACAGAGAGAAACAAAATGAGAAACGGCACAAACAATGACATTTCTTTGTGGACAATATGAAAAAAACTAAAACAAAGAAAAAGAACCGCCAAATTGAAACCAACAAGAAGTATTAAAGATTACTTTTATTACAAGTGATTTTCAGAAATTGGCAAGCAGATGAATGTTCCTGAAAGCATCCAGTCATCAGTCTCCACACTGCAGCCTTGAGCTCCTGGTTCCTCAGGCTGTAGATGAGGGGGTTCAGGGCTGGAGGCACCACTGAGTACAGAACTGACAGGGCCAGGTCCAGGGATGGGGAGGACATGGAGGGGGGCTTCAACGGAGCAAATATGCCAGTGCTGACAAACAGGGAGAGCACGGCCAGGTGAGGGAGGCAGGTGGAAAAGGCTTTGTGCTGTCCCTGCTCAGAGGGGATCCTCAGCACAGCCCTGAAGATCTGCACATAGGAGAAAGCAATGAACACAAAACAACCAAATACCAAAGAGGCACTAACTGTGATGAGTCCAACTTCCCTGAGAGTGTTGGAGTGTGAGCAGGAGAGCCTGAGGATCTGTGGCACCTCACAGAAGAACTGGCCCACGGCATTGCCATGGCACAGGGAAAATGTATTGGCTGTGCGCACGAGAGCATGGAGAAAGGCACTGGCCCAGGCAGCTGCTGCCATGTGGGCACAAGCTCTGCTGCCCAGGAGGGTCCCGTAGTGCAGGGGTTTGCAGATGGACACGTAGCGGCCGTAGCACATGATGGTCAGCAGTGAATACCCTGCTGGGATAAAGAACAGAAAGAAAAAGAGCTGAGCAGCACAAGCTGAGTAGGAGATGGTGCTGGTGTCCCGGAGGGAATTGTGCATGGCTTTGGGGACAGTGGTGCAGATGGAGCCCAGGTCGCTGAGGGCCAGGCTGAGCAGGAAGAAGAACATGGGCGTGTGCAGGTGGTGGCCGCAGGCTGCGGCGCTGATGATGAGGCCGTTGGCCAGGAGGGCAGCCAGGGAGATGCCCAGCAAGAGGCAGAAGTGCAGGAGCTGCAGCTGCCGCGTGTCTGCCAATGCCAGCAGGAGGAAGTGCCTGATAGAGCTGCTGTTGGACATTTGCTGGGGCTGGCCATGGGCACCTGTTCATGGAGAAAGGACAGCGAAGAGTTAGAGGAGATCCCTGTAACCAAAATCAAAGCCATTTCCCATACACTCTCCCCAAAACACACACAGAGACATCCTTTTGTGTTCAAGAGTTCTGGGGTTTTTCTTATAAGTTTCCCCACATGTCTTCTGGTATTTTTGGATATCAGAAACCCTCAGCATTTCTGCTGCACTCAGGGAGAACAGAGCAAGTTCTGTGAGGCAGAGTGATGAGTGGAGACTGAGGAGAGATGGTCTGTCATTGTGACCTGTTCAGAGTTTCTCTGGGCTTTAACCTGTCTCAGGTGGAGGGTGATCACCTTCCCATGCTTCCCCTAAAATGTCACCAGGTACTGCTGAGAGCAGATGGATCCACCCCAGCCCAGCTGCACATTTGTAGCCAAGGACTCGCATTGCTCATTTCACCAACCCAGCAGCATTTTCAGAGTCAGAACACCTCTGCCTTTCCCCATCAATCTCATGACTCAGAGATGCTCTAGGACAGGTTTGCACCCTGGATTGAAGCTCCCAGCTTGGACTGAAATCTCAGGGAGACTCCCAAGTGTCCTTCTGATGGCATTGGATGAAGGGAGATGCAGCTCCTTCCCTGGCTGCACTGACAGCATTGCCCAGAGCCGGGCACTGGGGACAGCATCACCCTGAGCCAGCTGTGCCCCCTCCAGAGCCCCCAGGGCCGGGCAGCTGCTCCCAGCCCTGTGCTCTGCAGAGGGAACTGGGCCCGGGGCTGCAGAGCTGCCCCACGGCTCTGCTGCAGCCCTGCCTGCACAGGAGGGGCTGCACGCCTTGGAGCCCCGGCCCTGAGGGCAGAGGCTTGGCTGGGGCACAGGAGGGAGGGGGCTTGTTCAGAGGGAGGGGCTGCACTGCAGGGGATCCTGTGCACATCTCTAATCTTAGCCTGCCACAGCATTGCTGGGTTTTGTTTTCTCTCCTTCCCTGATCTTCTCTCTGTTTCCTGGAGACTTTCCTCCTACAGGTGTTTCCCTGTGCCTGATCTCTCCCTGCCAGCACTCACAGACCCCAAATCTCTGTGCACTCCCTGTGCCCCTACAGCCTGTTTGCAGGGCATGGGCTGGGGGCAGGTTCTGTTTGCAGCTTGGAGAAAGGACAGCTCAGACGGAATCTCATGGGTCCAGCAAAGGTGATGCTGGTCCAGCCATGGACAGAGGAGTGGCTGAAAGCACATTAGGGATCTCCTGTGAACCTATTGATCACTAAAAGTAACAGTTCCGGTGTCTCAGGCACTTGTCAAAATCCATAATCATCCTTTAATATTTATCGCCCCCCCTGCCATTCTCCAATAATAGGAAACTGAAAACAAAGTCTTAGGAAATTTCCTCATTTTTATCAAAATCCTTGTCTTGGGAATATTCTGTGACTGATCAGAGCCCCTCAGTACATCAGAGCTTCATGAGCATTTCACCTCCCCTGCACCAGAAATACTCAGAGTGGTACTCACAGGGTCTGCAGGCACTGGGATGTTGCAGCTTCAGGAGATCACTGCAGGAGCTGCAGCTGCATTGTCCTGCAGCCAGAGGTTGCTGTGCCAAGGGCTGGCAGTGATTGTGCCCCAGGCACTTCTCAGCCCCTTCCCAGCCCTGAGTGATTGAAGCTCTCTGTGCCTCTGTGCTGTGCCCGGGCTGGCTGCAGGCAGTGCCCCAGCCCTGCTGGGCTGTGCACAGGAGCTGCTCCTGGCCAGAGCTGTCTCTCTGCAGCTCTGCTGCCCTTGCCAGGAGCTGCCTCTGGGCCAGGAGCCCGGCCCAGCTCAGCAGCACAGACACAGCACCAGGACTTCAATGAGCCCCTGGGGCTTTGTGCTCAGGCCCTGAACATCAGTCCCTGAGAGGGAGCTGAAGAAATCTCTCCAGAACTCCGAGTCACAATCCAACTCCAAAGTTTCTTGAAGTTTTAATGGGTCCCACTGAGGGATAGGACTGAGAAAGTGTCCCCAGGCCCCAGGCAGAGCAGAGAACTGGAGGCAGTGATGACAGGTGGGGACAAAGAGAAGCCAAGTCTGGGTGCCCTGGGGCACAGCAGGGTCTGTGGCACCAAGGGCTGGGAGGAGACACCTTGTCCTGAGGCCCTGGGGCCTCCTGGCACAGCCCCAGCCAGGCTGGGCACTGTCAGCCCCTTGTCCTGCCCTCAACATCCCCCCGTAGCCCACATCCCAGTGGCCTCAAGGATCTGCTGGAAGGAGTCCCAGGGGAGCCTTGCTCAGGAATGGCCCTGGGGGCTCCTGAATGCTCCCAGGGACTGCAGGTTTTTCAAAGGACTTTGGGTTTTGCTTTTGCCTTGGAGTCTCTGAGAGGTCTGTGCAATCATGGCCTCCAATTATCTGCTGTAATTAGTCCCTGGAGAGGCTTTGTCAGTAACAACACTCAGTGGGGCTCATTCATGCCTCAGGGTACTATTTCAGTTATTTTAAGGTACCTGGTGTTTCCCTTTTGATACAGACTCTGGGAGAGGTTTGTGCAATCATGGCCCCAATTATCTGCTTTAAGGAGTCCCTTGAGGGCTTTGTACTGACACTCAGTGGGGCTCATTAATACTTTGAGATACTCAAGATTTTTAAGGTACTTTGTGTGGAGGCTGGAGAACTGGCCAAGGAAAAGCCTGCTGTACTCCCCTGGAGGACCAACCCCTAAGCCATAACCTCTGGTTAGGGAGAGCAAAAAGATCACCCCCAAAATCCTTTGTTGCTTTATGTTGATCCCTTGCAACGCCTTGGTCCTTCCCCTTTGCTCTGCCCCTGTGCCCTGATCCCATTCACTCTAGTGTTCTGCCCTGCCCTTCGAGATCCCAATATAAAGCCCTGCTTTCCCTGCCTGAGTGGCTTTTTGTCCCTGGACCCTTTTGAGGATGAAGCTCAGGAAAGGTTCTCCTTGGAACCCCACACCAAGACCCCGTCTCTCCTCCTGCGTCGCCGGGATCACAGAAGAGCTGAAATCACTCGGCATGAGCACAGACATTGCCTGTGCCCCGAGGTAT
Organism: Molothrus aeneus; assembly: GCF_037042795.1. Lineage (NCBI taxonomy): Eukaryota > Metazoa > Chordata > Aves > Passeriformes > Icteridae > Molothrus > Molothrus aeneus. Next base: position 2,886,906 of record NW_027099068.1, on the reverse strand, counting down.
CTTCTTCAAGAAGTTTCTTCGGGAAGGTTGCAGCGCTCTGAGGACCACCTGCCACAACCTGTGGCACCCAACGTGCGGCCTCTGCAAAGAGATCCCTGAAGAAGTGTCTCCTGCAGCCTCCCACTGCAGGACAAAAGTCGCTGTTGGCGCAGCCGCTTTCCCCAGGAGAAGCCCTCATGTTTTAGTGGGGGCTGTCCAAAGGGCGACCGGGACCCTCCGAAGACTGAAGAGGCCGAAGAGCTCCCGGAGTAGCGGAGGCCAATTGAGGGGCTGAGCACCTGCCCAGCAGATTTTCATTGACCCAATGGGCAATGGCCCAAAGAGCAACTGTAAGTTATATCTATCTATCTATCTATCTATCTATCTATCTATCTATCTATATATATATATATATATATGAGGGTCTTCTGTTTTTTCATTTTCCTTTTTCTGCTGGGTGTGGGAACAAAGTCTGAGGATGGGCAACAACCTTAGTCACCCTAAGCTGAGTCCTCCTCAAAGACACGACTATTCCAAGGTTGTGGGTGTCCTTGTTGATTGGAGAATTTGTTTTTCTAAGGGAAATTGGAAAGCTTTTGTTCATTTTCTTTCCAAATACTTTGTGAATGTTATGAGGGAATTGGTTTTATTGCTTGAGTTTTGGATGTGGTTGGGATCAAGTTATTTGGTTTACAAATGGAGGGAAATTTTAAAGTGGGGAGGTTTTATCCTCTTTTCCATTTATCCTTATTTTCATTCGATTTATGATTCAGTTAAACAATTGGGGGAAAATTCAGGAAAAGTTTTTGGTCCCCAGTTCAAAACCACTTCCCCTTCTTCCTGTCCCCATGTACCCAAAACCCTTCCTCACCTGAGGGGCAATGGGCTGGCAGTCGTTGTCACTTGGCCCAGGGTTGCTATCGATCCCCTGACGCCTCCCGATCCCCTCTCTCCCTTTGCCTGGACAGCAAAGCATCTGCTGCCCTGGACCTTCCCCTCATCCTCCCTCCTGTGCCCCTTTACCCACTTCCCCCTCCTGTCGATTCCCCACAAAACAGTGCCAGCAACATATCCAGCCCCACCATTTTGTTGCCTCCATTTCCAAGTTTTCCCACCCTTACACCCCAAAGTGGCCACCTCCCCACCTCTCGTCCTCCCTTTTCTGTGCCCTCCATTGCACTCGTCTCCCCCCTTCCCCCCATGTTGATGGGTGTAACCACACCAGGACCCCCCCATTGATCAGGAATCCCCTCCCCATCGTGGACCCCGTTGCAGTTGTGTATAAACAGGGGAGAAGGACAACATCACCCAGCTCCTGGGACCCCATCCCCTGCAGGGACACCTCCTCAGCAGAATGTCCCCGGGTTGTCCAGAGCCGTGCCCCTGCCCCAGGTGGGGATGGCGTGCTGGCGGGGTGCCCTGCTGCTGCACAGACCTGCAGGGACAGCCCCTGCCAGTGCCCGTCACCAGCGGAGCACACTGCCCCTGGAGCAGGCAGGTTGGAGCTGGGAGACATCCTGCCCCGTTTGGGATTTCAGGAGGCAGCACCCACTCGGGGTCACAGGCCCATGGACATGAACACTGGTGGAGGAAAGATCTAATGTTAAAAACATCATCCAGGCAATGCTCTTTTGACAAGTTCTGCCCTGAGTTTTCCTTAAGAAGATCTGAAACGTTCAATGTCACCAGCAAAAGCTGCTGCAATGGCTGCAGGCCAGCAGAGCAGGGCTGTCAGCTGTGAAACAAGTGCTGCCACAAGCAGCAGCTCCCCCAGGGCAGCAAATCAAGAGCTGGGAAGGAGCTGATCTGAAGGCCAAACCTCCTTAGCTCCTTCTGAAAGAGCAGGAACAGTTCCTCATTCCAATGAGGTGGAATGCTGGGCACCACAGCTCCAGGTGAGGACTGGACACAAGTTTGCTCCCACTGAGTGCTGTGATGGGTTCTGCAGGAGCTCTGGGCTCCTGTGCTTGCCAGGCACAATGAGCAGAGAAGGAGCCAAGTGCACTGATGTGGGAAATGGATTTGTAGAAAGTTTTCAGGGCCTAATAGAAGGCCCACACAGTATGAATCTGTTTATAAACATTGAGACAAGAAATGCTAACTTAAAAATGCCATGGAATAGGACAGATATTGTTGAGAGAGGAATGGAGGTGGAAAAAAGTTTCAAAAGATGGCCTTGCAAATAAGACTTTGGAAAAATAGAGCTATGAAAGATGCATTGTAGTGGGACCCACAAGGGGTAGTTTTAAATAATTGGCTTTAAGGCATCTACAACATGGCATGGCAAAAGTCTGATAGACCAAGAAACACTTATAATGTATTGTAATTAGGAAATAGTTGGCTTCTGATTGTGATGGTGTGAATTATAACATCTGTATTGTCTCACCCTTCTCATGAGACTGAAAATGGAATAAAGGTTTTTAAAACACCTCTCAGTGTCCCCATCTCTAGGTCAAGAAAAGAGTATTATCCAACACACTGACACACCTTTGCCTCGAGCACAACCCAGCCTGGACCAAACACACTGAAAGGTTTCCCCTTTGGGCCATGACTCGAAACGTCAGGTCTGCTGTTTGACAACTCAGGTTGGTTTGGTGTCAAGGAGTTTCCCTCAGAAATACTGGATTTGTCTTCCTCTGTGCCTTCCCCTCAGCAGCCTTGGGGATGCTCCTGTGTGAAGCCATCTGTCTCACACAGTTTGAGACAACTTAAAACAGGATATTGTGCAATAAGTCATCTCCTCTAAAGTGTTCCAACAATCCCTTTCCAGCAATAGGAAATTATTACTAATAGATGAAAGCGGGAAAAACCCCAGCAGTTTATTAACAAACAGAATCCCCCCATGACACACGTTACAAGAAGGCGCCAGGTTCTCTCTCGGCAAGAACAGGAGCTGTCACGGATCAGTTCCAGCAGCTGATGGAAGCTCGGTGGCTCATGCGGCGTCGACTTTCTCCCATGGCAGAGCTCCATGGAACGGTCAGGGCAGGGGAAGCAGCTGGGCTGGAGCCCCTCGCTGTCTTTTCTCCCCGGCGTGGCTCAGCTCACAGACTCTCGGGCTGGGAGCGGGGCCGCTCCGCTTCTGCCGGCACCATGTCCCTGGGCTTGGACAAACAGTTTTCTGCCAGGAGAGCCCTGCACACTGCTCCACAGATCTCCCAGAAAGGCCCAAACCAACTCCAAACACTCTGTCTGCAGCAGCTTTTCACAAAGGGCTGCAGAAATCCAGGACAGCTGCAAGTGAGTGTCGCAAGGCTCTTGTCTTGTTCCTGACAGCAGAATTCTTGATGATCTGATGCAATTTTATTCAAATGTAACAAGAGAGCTGAGATATTTTGTTAAAATATTTCATGAGGAGTAACAAGCCTTGGGAGCATGAGGTACAGGACTGACGTGCGAAAGCATGAGCATATCCTCCAAAGTGGCCAGTTTAATTGTCCATTTTATTACTCTTGTACTTATTCCACACTAATATGGAAAACCAAGCTTTTCTTGGAGGCAAAACAGGCATGGGATACACTACAGTCCCTCGCAGGCTCACCAGGGCTGGCAGTGACAAAGCAGGCAGTCTGCTTCATTGTGAACCACTACAGAGCTACATCCCAATCTGGTTTAAGTAGCGTGGTATTATTAAGAGCTCCTTTTCTGCATGAGATACAAAAAGGAGATCCCAAATGATCTTCATGCAAGCATGCAGTCAAGAACTGGTCCTGCTATGCTAATGAAGCGTTTGCTTTGGCAATTACACTCTTCCCATTCATCTTTGGATGCAGACACTTCAGGTTCTCCCCTACACCCCTGCAAGGCTGGCAGTCGCTGGTTCCCATTTCCTGTTCTTCCCTAGAGATGGTGCAGTGGCTGCTTTGAGACAAAAAGCCCTGAGATCTGGACAGCTTGAAGGAGCATGAAATGCTGATTAAGCGCTCATATTGGTAATACCCAGGTCTGCACTGCCCAGTGCTCTGAAGCAGCAGCAGCAGCAGGACCATGCATCATTCCTGCTGGTGGATGTTCATGTTTCTGGTGTGCAAGAGCAATGGCTTTGAGGAGGGACAAAAATGCCCCTCTTCAAACAGTGGGTGTGCAAGGAGATGTGAAGTTTCACAGCCTTTTCTAGGATATTTCAGAATGATCTAAGAGAATATTGTGGCATGGAGTAGGTCCCTAATTTTGTCTCCAGAGAAATCCCCAAAGGGCACATTCACTCTGCTGCTGATGGCAACTCCATAAGCTCATGGACCCATTTTCCCTGCAACATGCCACCCTGCCTGGGCTTTACTAGGCCAGGACTAGACCCAGAGCAAAGCAAACACCTGCAGCCAGGTGACATTGTGTGACATCAGAAGCTGGCAACCATGAGGACTTTACTGTCAAAAGGTTACAGTTTGCACTGGGCCCAGAAGTGTTTTTCCCTAAGGCAAAGCACATTGAAACGTGAAGTTTAAAAGCTTCAAATGATTATGAAAGGAAACTGCAGAATAATTTCTGGAAGGGCAGCATTGTCAATGACCATGCAGCCCACCAAGAGCTGGAGCTGAATCCAGAATTGCTTCTTCCAGCTGTGCAGGAATTCATTACACTGGCAAGCACTGGTCCATGGGAACAAATGATCCCCAGGCTCTGGGCTGAATGGCACCCAGGCTGCAGTACAGAGTGGAGGAACCCTTGTCACTTGTTATTGGCCTCCCAGTGCACTCATCCTTCTGCAAACAAGGTGCAAACAACACAGCTGGACTGCTGTCCTGGGTAAATATACATACAGGTGACTCTGCCAAAGCCATGCATCATTTCCCAGGGAAAGACATGACCTCTTCTTACCTATGGAATTGTGATTGAAGACACCTGTGAGCCAGATCTGTGGGAGGTTGCAAAGGAGCAAAGCTTTGGCATTTGGGCACACTTCTCTTGGTTTCTTTGCTCAGGCCTTTGGTGAGCCCAGAACACACCTAGGTAGAAAACCTTTGACTAGACAGGATCTTTTGGATCCATTGTCCCCCAAACAGGTCAACAGGTGACCCTGTTGTAATGCCAAGTAACAAAGAGCAGCACAAATGACACAAAGAACACACAGCCAAAGAGGAAGAGGAGAGGCCCAATGAGGAAAGGATGTGGTGAGACACTGGCACATTGAGTGAGCTGCACTCCCATAATCTCTAGGCTAGCAGGTCCTGGTCTAACATTCTCCTTTTGGTTTATTTAAACTTTATTTATTTATTTACTTTTTTTCATCATCAAATGAAAATATATACAATTAAAAATATGTACTCAAATTTTAAAGACAGAATCAAAACACATTAATTCAAAACTACATCTAAAGATCAGAACATATGTACAGCTTTAACTACGAAGCCTAAGGCATCAATCCTGTTCTACAAACACTCTTCATACAGGTGGCAGCTTCTTCCTGAGCTTGGAGGAAAGAGAGCTCTTCTGGACGGGAGGAGGCGAGGACTTTGTGGGTGAGGGAACATCGGAAGTGTCCAGAGAAAACTTCTCGGTAAGACTGTAACCAGCCAGATCTGCAAAATGGAGACACAAAGTTTAACAGAGGCCACCATGCAAACCTAAAGCAGCTGAAGCTCCATATTTCATGGGACGCATTTCCTGCAAACTTCTAAACAGCTGCACAGGGAAACATGCTCCTGCTGGCAGACACTTGAGGCAGGCCAGGGCAAAACCCTGAGCCACTTGCCCAGAGCTAGCACAGGCACAGCCTGGCCTCTGGGCTGCCCTGGGACAGCAGGGAGCCCAGAGCCCTGTGCTCTCCAGGAATGGCTCAGCTGCACATGCACCCTCCTGCTCCTCTGCCTGCCCCACAGCTCAGCAGCCCTGCAGCTCCAGGGGCACTGGCAGCAGCACAGCTCCTTGCAGGGGCACATGCAGGGCACAGCTGTTCCCTGGCAATGTGCACAGCCTCTCTGCGCTGCCACAAGACCCTTCCTCCCAACAGAGACTGGCCCAGCTCCCCCCTCACCTCTGTGTGAGGCTGAGCCATGGTTCCCTTCACCTTGTCCTCCATCTGGAGCTGCTCCAGGCCCCCCATGCCATGACCAGGAAGGGCAATGGAGAGAATTAGCACAGTGCCTGTCTTTCAAAGACAGGGACCTATGTGAGTCATTGGAGTTTCCTGAAAGGAAGATAACCCAGGGACAGAAAGCACCATTTCTAGAGCACTGGCAGGGCAAAGATCCCAACAAGATAAAGAAACCTGAATAAATGGATGAGTGGGATTCTGGGCCAGGTTTGCCTGTGATGGCAGGGTCCTGCACATGACTGCTGGGTAGCAGATGGTGCCATTGCTCCTCTTTCTGGGTCTTTTTAGGACCCAGAGAAATCCCGATTGAGCCTGTGAAGCACTGAGCTTGGAAAGTAATGGTTCACTCTTCACTGTTCTTTGTATTTTTGTTGTTTGTTTTTTGTTTGTTTGTTTGTTTTGGTTTGTTTTATTTCTTAATTTGTTTTTTTTTTTTTGTATTTGTTTTTGGTTTTTGGGTTTTTTTTGTGAACAGCATCCATTTGTAACATCAGCTGAGGCTGCATCCACCCTGAGACCACTCATCATCTCAGTGAAGAGGAGGATGGAGAAGCAAACAGTGCTATAATCATATCAGGACCATTTTCTCCATAGCCATCTTAGAGTAGGATTGTAGAGTAGGACTGTAGAGTAGGATTTAGAGTAGGAGTATGTGGAGAAAAGACAAAAGACTCTGCACAATTCAACGTGAATCAAGGAGAAGCCATTTATTGTGCTTCTAAGCATAGTTTATAATTAGTTCCTATCCTATAGGTTTCTATAGACATGCATTGTTTGGTTGGTTGCTGCACTTTGTCCAGCATCTCTTGACTGGTAGCTCTATTTTGTCCTGAGGCAAGCACGCATCTTTTTCTTAATCTAATTGGTAGATGCTGTAAGGGTCATTTTATTTGGGTTGCTACCCCTTTGTCTGTCAGCAACTCTTCTGCTTCACCTTTTTATCCACAAAGTTGAATGCAGCTTTATTAAAAACCTGACCTAGTTCTAGAAGGTTAGTTAGTTTAGTTAGCTCCAGAAGGTTAGGCTGGTTCATTTAGTGCCTGTCCATTTTTCTGCAAATACCACCCCACAGGATTATAGAGTAGGATTGTAAAGAAATAAAGTTTCTGAAACTTTAACTCATCTGGAAGAATCCTTTCTTTCTCACCCTGTGAACAAGCTGAGCATTTCCTTCTGAGTTGTCAGCTGTCTATTAAAGGTGCAAATGGCTTCTTTGGTGTTGTGAAAAGTACATATTACAGGATAGGCTCTTCACAGATATTAAAATGAACATATATATATATATAAAAATATATATATATATAAATGAATATACTGTATGTGTTATGTTGTCTTAGTCAGTAGTACTGTATTTTTTTCAGTAGTGTGGTATGTTGCGGTGTGATGTCATGGTTTGCCTCAGATACCCCAGGTTCCTCCCTGATAATTCCCTGCCAGGTGTGTCAATCATCCCTCCTTTCCACACCCTGACCCCTGCTGAGCGCTGTCTGTCAATCCTGGCATTCCAGAAGGGCGGCGAGTGATTGGCAGAATTCAAAAGATGCCCTCCCCTCCTGGAAGGACATTGGGCCATCCAGGTGTCCTCTGTCCCTTGAGACTTCCCCGCCCCGTACCTGGCTGGTGGTCCCCCGTGTTCCTTCCCTCGCCCTCTCCCCTGGCTAAAAGGGCGAGCAAACCATGCGGTTGGGAGTTCTCCTGGAGCTGTTGATGGATTCAGAGGCCTGTGGGCCAGGAATAAAGCTCTGGATCAAAACCCTCCATCAGAACCGACTCCTTTCCTTCACCTCGCCTTAAAGCTTCTCCACCAAAGGTAAACCTGAACTCCTGCGTGCCTGGACTTGCCTCCAAGCGCCCAGCTGCAGCATCCAGCCAGCCAAAAGTGTCTCTGGGGTAAAATTCCACAGTTGCTGCTATTTGGTCAAGCAGCAAAGGCCAGACAAGCTCATGTACGTCCCGTCTGGCTATATTCACAGAATCACAGAATCACAGAATTTCTAGGTTGGAAGAGACCTTCAAGATCATCGAGTCCAACCCATGTTCTAACACCTCAACTAGATCATGGCACCAAGTCCACATCCAGTCTTTTTTTAAACACATCGAGGGATGGTGACTCCACCACCTCCCTGGGTAGATGATTCCAGTATTTGACCACTCTTTCTGTGAAAAACTTCCTCCTTAATTCTAGCCTGTATCTCCCTTGGCGCAGCTTGAGACTGTGTCCTCTTGTTCTGTCTGTTGCTGCCCGGAGAAAGAGACCGACCCCCAGCTCACCACAGTCACCCTTCAGGACGCTGAAGAGAGTGATAAGGTCACCTCTGAGTCTCCTTTTCTCCAGGCTGAACAACCCCAGCTCCCTCAGTCGTTCTTCATAGGGCTTGTGTTCCAAGCCCCTCAGCAGCCTCGTTGCTCTCCTTTGGACACGCTCAAGCATCTCAACGTCCCTCCTAAACTGAGGGGCCCAGAACTGGACACAATACTCAAGGTGTGGCCTCACCAGTGCTGAGTACAGGGGAAGAATGACCTCCCTGCTCCTGCTGGCCACACTATTCCTGATACTAGCCAGGATGCCATTGGCCTTCTTGGACACCTGGGCACACTGCTGGCTCATGTTCAGCCGACTGTCAACCAGCACACCCAGGTCCCTTTCCTCCTGAGCGCTGTCCAGCCACACCATCCCCAGCCTATAACGTTGCACGGGGTTATTGTGGCCAAAGTGCAGGACTCAGCACTTGGACTTTTTGAACTTCATCCCATTGGATTCTGCCCATCCATCCAACCATTCCAAGTCCCTCTGCAAAGCCCTCTGTCCCTCTAACAGATCGACACACGCTCCCAGCTTAGTGTCATCTGCAAATTTGCTAATGAAAGACTCTAAGCCCTCATCCATGTCATCAATAAAAATATTAAACAGAACTGGCCCCAGCACAGAGCCCTGAGGGACACCACTGGTGAGTGGCCGCCAGCTGGATGCAGCACCATTCACCACCACTCTCTGGGCCTGGCCATCCAGCCAGTTCCTAACCCAGCAAAGAGTGCTCCTGTCCAAGCCACGGGCTGCCAGCTTGTCTAGGAGTGTGCTGTGGGAGACAGTGCCAAAGGCCTTGCTGAAATCCAAATAAACAACATCTACTGCCTTCCCTGCATCCACTAGGTGGGTTACCTGGTCATAAAAGATGACCAGGTTGGTCAAACATCACCTACCCCTCCTAAAGCCATGCTGACTGGGTCTGATACCCTGGCCATGCTGTAAATTCTGTGTGATGGCACTTAATATAAACTGTTCCATTATCTTGCCAGGTACTGAGGTCAGGCTGACTGGTCTATAATTACCAGGATCCTCCTTTGCACCCTTGTTGTGAATGGGTGTCACATTGGGCAGCTTCCAGTCATCCAGAACCTCACCAGGGAGCCAGGACTGCTGGTAAATGATGGAGACTGGCTTGGCAAGCTCAGCTCCCAGCTCTCTCATTACCCTGGGCTGGATCCCATCTGGTCCCATAGATTTATGAACATCCAAGCATTTCAGTGGTTCTTTGACTGCCTCTTCTTGGATAATGGGGGGACCATTCTGCTCCCTGACACCATCAACCATTCCAGGCGGGCCGGTGTCTTGAGGGCAAGTCATCTTCCCACTAAAAACTGAGGCAAAGTAGGCATTAAGCACTTCTGCCTTCTCCTCATCTGCAGATGCTAAGTTCCCTCCCTTGTCCAATAAAGAACAAAGGTTGGTCTTACCCTTCCTTCTAGCATTAAGGTATTTGTAAAACCATTTTTTATTATCCTTTACAGAAGTTGCCATTCTAAGTTCAAAATGAGCTTTGGCCTCCCTATTTTTTTTTCTGCATGCTCCAGCAGCCTTCTTGAATACTTCCTTAGAGACCTGACCCTCCTTCCAATGCTGATACATCCTCTTTTTATTCCTAAGTACCTCCAAATAAAAAAATATTGGTAATTATTTCAGTGGTAAATATAGTTTTAGGTTATAACATTATGTAAAATAGAAGCTATGCGATGTAAGATACTTTTTTAACTAGCTCAAGAAAGGGATGGAATAATCAAGAAATTCTTTGCCCAGAGATAACAGCAACAGGACACCTAAAGCCCCAAGAGAAGAATTCTTGCGTCGTTATTGGAAAAGACCAACTTTCTTCCACCTCCTTCCCGACTTTGAGGAGCCAACTGGATTAAGGGGGAGAACTTGACAATAACCAGAGAACACCCTTTGTTTGAAAAGAATTTATGCATCATGGATGAGATATATGAATATGCAACAGGTTATTGCTTTTAAGAGCTAATCCTTTGTTAGCCTGCGTGCTTTCTGGGCATAATTGCCCAGGAGGCACCAGGACTGTCTGTATGTCTTTGTTTTTATTGTCCTTTACTGTTCTAACTCTGATTGTCTGAATTGTTATTATTCTAACTTTTATTACTATCTTAATAACCATTTAATTGCTATTAAACTTTTAAAATTTTAAAACAAGTGATTGGTGTTTTTTGCAGTGTGCTTTGAAAGTTGGGAAGACTCTTCATTCATCATCTCCAGAGCACACTGCCCTTGGCCAGCACACTGGCCCATTTTATACATCTGTGGCACTTCTAGTTGAGGCAGAAAGGACAATGGCATTTGAAGACAAAACCAAAGGAAGAATGAGGCAGCCCAAACATCTTGTGCAGATGCAGGCCTTCAGCTGTGACTGGAGAGCATTGGGGTTCCTGCCACTTGGATTTGTATCCCTAGGTGCAATGTCTTTGGCGGGAGGAGAGCCGTGCTCAAGTGAGAAAGCAGAAAGATCAGAGAGGGTGCTCGGGAAGGTCTCCTGTGGTGCGGAGCTGTCAGCGCCTGTGAGGTGAGAGCGGGCCCGGCCTTGCCCGGGGTGGAGCCCCAGCAGAGCCCCGGCAGAGGCCGGAGCAGCCTGAGCCCCGGCAGAGGCAGGCTGGAAGGAGGCCCTTGGAGCTGCAAGAGGCAGCAGCCGGGCCCTGGGTGCCTGTTCCTGGGAGCGGGCGAATCCTCCGCTCTCAGAGCCCAGGTGGCAGCTGGCTGCTCCCGAGGGGAAGCGCAGCCGCACTGGGCACAGCCCAGCCTGGAGGCATTGGCCGTCCGGAGTGTGCCCAGGAGCAGGGAAAGGCCAAGGGCAGCCGAGGGCCGCTGGGCTGGCTGAGGATTCCTCCTCTTCTGCCGGCTGCCCTGCAACTCCTGGCAAAGGTCAGCAGTGTGTGCAGCACTCTGGGCACCGGGGCAGGGAGCCGGGCTGCTCGGCAGGCTGGAGCACAGGGCAGCCTCCTTCAGGCCCGGCACTTCTGCCGGGGGAAGCGAGGCCAGCGTGAGGCAGGGACAGCTTGGCAGGGCACGTCTGCAGGAGCCAGCGCCTCACGCAGCTCTGGCAGGAAGCGCCTGCAATCCTGCAGTTCTGCACTGAGCCAGAGCAAAGGGCTGAGATGCACAGTGTTTGGCAGAAATATTCAGGCCCCCCAGGCCAGCCTGCTTTGTGCTCTCTGGTGCACAGCAAGCGCTGTGCAATGCAGCTCTGAGCTGCTGGGAGAGAGGGAGTCAGGGATGTGCCTGAGGTGAGTCAAGGGGTTAGCTGAAAATGTAATTAGGGTAATTGAAAAGTGCAGATGAGTCGAGGGGCCAGCTGGAAATAGAATTGGAATAGTAGAAAATTGCATATTTTAGTTAAGATTTTAAAATGAGGTAAGAAGCTAAGTTAGTAATACAGCTAGCAGAAATCACGCACCTTAGTTAAAGAGTACCAAATATATTAGGAACATAAAGCTAGGAGTGACAGGGATAGAGGAAGCAATTGTGAAGGAGCAGAGACCATAGAAATACCTTGCCTTGAGAATAATTGAACAGTTAGGAGAGGCTTGGACCATGACCAGCCGGTCAAAAGGTCTTGCCAGCTGGCCATGGGAGAAGAGTTCACAATGAGGAAGACAGCTTTCTTCCTCCCATACAACCACTCCCTCATTTCAAACTCCCACCAATCCAGTTAAGGGAGTACAATTGCGCAGCTGTAATAGATATTCAGCTGATAAAAATACGAAGCAGGCAGGTAATAATTATGTATTATGGGTCCTTAGAAACCTAATGTAAAACCTTTTCTGTAGAAATACAGAGCAGGAGTCTGCAACTCCTTGCACGTGTCTTTGGAAAGATGTTCACGTGTATCCAGCACTGCAATAAATACCCTTCTTTTCTACTATAATTAGTTGAAGAGTCATCTGTCCGTGCTTCAAGGGTTATGCTGGAGTAGTGAACTGATTTGGAAGGGAGCAGAAGAGTTTCAGCAGGCAATTTTTGGAAGAGATGGAAGGCTCTTGTGACTGAAGGGAAAGCTATTTGGAATGGAGTAATAATCCCAAAGTCCATACAATTGTATCTTTGTGTCTGAATTTAAATCAGAATTATTAGAGATAGCTTCATGCAATTTGTCTAAAAATTTATCAAAGTCTTCATTCTTCTTTGGTGAATTTGTGTAAAAGACATGGTGTGTAACCCATCTGGAAGTGCAAGGATAGCATTATATGTTAGTTGTTGGCTCATCTGCAGGACTTGATCAATGCTCCTAGCCTGGGCAGTCCAGTAGCCCAGGGCCCCTTGCCAAGTAACTGTTGTGCTGTTAAACCATACAGAGGATCACCCTGCACTCTTGGTGCTTCCTGAGCACACTTTTCCTCCCAGCTTTTATGACACATCACCTGCTGATGGGGTGGCATTATAAGTCTTATTAGGGTATACACATCAGCTGGAATTAATGTGTTAGATGTAAAAATATACTGCAGAAGTGACTGTGCAAGTTGGGATTTTCAACCAAATTGTGAAATTGCAGCTCTCAACTTTTCTAAAATCTTCCAAGTGAAAGGTTCTCAAACTCTACTTGCAGCATTAGTTACTACAGGAAAAGCCTCTCCCTCATTTGAGAGAAAAGTCCCTTCTTTCTGGAATAACTTTTTTCTACCTTAGTTTCTGAGCTGCTTCTATTTCAGGGTCACATTCCAACTCTAATTCCACATTCTTTACAGCATGAGATGGAGGATTTTGTTTAACCGGCATCGAATGCTGGCTCAGAGACAGAACAGAGTTTTTGCAAGACAAGGGCCATATTCAGCCGATGCACAATCCAGCCTGCTTGTAATAATGGACAATGGACACGTTCACAAAGAATGAATTATGGACATATTCAGAAATGGGGTTGGTATATCCTTGAAAAAGATACAAGAAGAAGAGTCATCAGGACTCAGCAAGTTTGTCAGCGAGCTTGAGAAACTGAGCCATGGGTGGGCCAGACAACCAAATCAAGACGCGTGAAAAATTAGATGATCCAATCAGCATTCTATTTTAGACGTGTGAACAGCTAGGATAAACCAATCATGTATTAGCTAGAGACACATGGACAGTAGAGATTTATTATAAATAGTCTTTTTAGGAATATTAAATTTAGGTTCACTGGATCATATTGGTTATGTTGTGATGTCCATGAACCTCTGCACCACGCACTTAAGGGTGGGTTGGTGTTCCCCAGGAAATGTACACATTTGGGGAGGTGCCCTTGGAAGAGAGGGGCTTGATTCCCAAGGAAACTGCTTCCCCGGGAGCCCCCAGTGAGATCGGTGCAAGTGTCTCCATTTGACTCCCTGTGTCTCCTTCAGTCCTTGGGGCCCCTTGCACTTTGCAGAGGGGCATGCAAAGGGAGAAGGCTGTGAAGAAATACGAATTATGTTCTCTTGATGCAGAGTGTGATTTTATACCCTCTCTCCTATGGTGCAGATGCTCTTCATTTCTACTGTGTTGATTATTCTTATCAATACATATTTTAACTTGCTCTGGCATTCTTCCCATAGAAAAGCTTTCCTTGGGTATTTGATTTACGTCTGCAAATGTTGATACGTAACTTCAGGTATCTGAATTTAGCCCATTTCTCCTCTCGCTTTCATTTCAGAAAATGTCAGAATTACAGATGTACACACTAAAGTATCCAAGATTTCTGTGCAACAGAAAGATGAGTAAACAGTAGTACAGCCCAATCTACATTACATTTAGCAGTTACCAAAGCCAGTAGGTATTTAGAAAAGTGTGCCTTCTTTCAGCAATATTAAAATATATTGTTATATACAAATTATAATATTATAATCTTGCCTCTACACAAATATTAAAATGGATTCTATATGTGTGATGTTAAAGTTGTGATCTTTATAACTTTGTTATATAGTTTTTATTTCTGTTGTTAATTAAGCTTAGAGAGCTCCCAAGGCCTTGAAAATACTTGAGACTGATTTTGCAATAAACTATCTTTTAAAACTCTGTTTGGAAAGCAGAAGGAAGGAACATCAGTCATCTGTTGTGTTTGACTTTATTGTTATTTGAGATTGTAGTAAATACTGAGCACGAGCTGGGATGCAGATCGTAATTGCTCATCTTTCCAAAGACAGATATGGATACTATTAAACTGTGCCCTGTTTATTGTTCCTAACTGACTAATTGACTGCAGTAGTTTTATAGCGCTTTTTTATTGTTGTAATGTCTAAATGTAGTGGGAGAATATATATTTGACTTGGGGTAGTTTGGCTTTTGTTTTCGAAAAATAAAACCACTCTCTTCAGCCTGGTGAAGAAGAAATCTGCTTCTGTCCTTGTATACAGCTATGGGTTTGTTTACACAGCTTCTCCTTCCCTTCTCTGCCTAGGCTTTCTCACCTGCAGTTTTCAGTAGAAAAGCAACAAACCTTTGAAAGGCTAAACCTCAACATAACTGTGACCCTCAATCAATACTTCCTTCTTCCAATTTCTTAAGATCTCTTTGTCCTGGGCACTCAGTATGGCCTTTTTCCTCAAAGTTCTTTGCTGTCTTGAATGCTTAGAGCGTAACAGGTAATCCCTGATCTATTTTCAACTCTCTGCTCAGATGCAGACTGCTGGAAGGGAGGTAGGACTGGTACTGGAGACCTGGCAGCTTGTCCAGGAAGCAAAGATTTTGAAAGAATGGTAATGTGGAGAAGCATGCAAGTCCGGGTGGTGAACTCATAGATGCAAGCACTTGCAGTTTCCTGTCAGGGTTTTACAGTTCAAGGGTATGGTCTCTTCTTATTTCTGTCCCTTAACGCTCAATCCTTGCCACACTTCTTCAACTACTTTTGCATCGTCATCTTCCGTGTTTTCTTCCTCTCTTCTTCTTTCTGTGACTTTCTGTGCAGGATGGATAACCCGTCATACACTGTCAGCTTGCTCAGTGACCGAGTAGTGAGTGATATGATGGTGTGGAAATTGGAGGTGCACAGTAGGCAAACGTGTCATGCTTCTGTGTGCCCTCTGCAGGCAAACCTGCTTCCCAAACCTTCAGTCAGGCTTGGAAAAAAGGCTTGTCACCACTACTTTGTTGTGGTTTATGCATTGATGAAGAAACACTTCCATCTCAGCCCGCTTAAGCCACTGCAGAGCAGGAATTGTTGCTTTGGTAGCAGATGTGCTGGCAGGGTCCTTACAGCTCCACAAGATGTGCCTCTTCTGGAACAGATTTCTGCATCTTGGTGCAATAAAATCTATGCTTTAAATTGCACCAGGGCAAGTCATGCACTCATGTAGATGTGTTTTCAGACATAGATATTTCTATATATGCCTAGTGAATGGCCTCCTGGGGAGCAGGGACAAATGAGGAAGGGGGCTGATAAAACATGCTTCTGCTTCAAGAAAAACCCCCGTCTTCCCTTTCCAGAGAAGGATATAAACTTTTTCTTGATTGGCCTAAAGGGGATAAACAAGTCCCTCCATGTCCTGATCTTTTACTAGTCTCAACTTATTTAGAAAAGTTGTAATTTTTTTTTTTTTTTTTTTTTTTTTGTGGTTGGGGGTTGGTGGTGTTTGGGTCTGCACTTCAGACCTGTTCTCCCAGCAGCCAGGGACCTACAGCTGCTGTGGGTGGGGCAGGTGCTCAGGTAATTACCAACAGGTGCTTGGTAATTGCTAACAGCAGTTGAGGTGAGAAATTGGCTTGTGCCTGGCTGAGGGCTTGAGGACTGTGGTGAAAGAAGGGATAGAGAGTGGAGTGGAAAATAATAGTTACACAAGCAAATCTGAGGTGTAGGTGGCATTTAACTGGATTAGGGACTGCATTTCATGGACTTGATCACAATTTATGAAGAACTGAACATTTAACTATGAGATAGGACTATTTAGTTGCTATTCTAAATGCTGCATTTACTAATATGTAATGTAGTTTCTTTGTATTTTGCTCAGAAGCTGTCTCAAAAACATTGAAGTCCAAATAAAGTCTTCATAAACACAAGTTAATAGCTTACTTTTTGTTAAAAAGAGAAGCTGAAAGGGCCAATGGCTCTTGCATTCAGTAATTCACACATTTTAAAAGAAGTGGCTCTCTCCTGTTCCTGTGGCTAGCTTGTCTCTTCAGGCTAGGAACCATTTCTGGGAGCATTTCCTTGGTGCTCCTATATCTCTATCCCTGTGGAATCTGATGCTAATACTATATTTTTCTAAAATTAGAAAATTTTAAATTTCTGTAGGCCCTTTCATTTTGTAATTTGCACCTGTCACTTGAGGGGAAAAAAAGTCTGATAAGGCTTTTTTCTTGTAGGCCTCTCAAATTGCAGCCCATTGCATTTCGCTGCAAAATTCTTAGTCATGCTAACAGGATGCCTGAAATGGAAACTGGTGGAGAGTAAAAGAAATTGCCTGGTGCAGATGCTATCAACTATTTTTAGTTCCTGACAGTCCAGTATTTCCCTTACCCAAGGACTGTTCATATTTCTTTCTCTTTTTCTTGCAGCTCTCAGTTCTGTGATGACCGAGAAACAAAAATACAAAGTAAGGGTATCCAGAGTAGATGGACTTTATGAGAATTAGGGGGCAATTTGACCATACACTGATCTGTATGATTGCCTTCTTCTGTGAAAGATTGTAGTGGTGTTGTAATATATGTTGGGAAATAATTCATGCTATAAAAGCATGTATTTCATCAAGATTGTGAAATCCAAACAAGTCTCTTACCACAAGCAGCTGAGAGGCAGACGTCTATTCAAATTCCAAAATTCCTGAAGGCAGCAGGAGAACAATCAGCACTTAGCTTATGAATAGAGGCACCCAGCACAATGATCACCATTATCCCGAGTCCTGGGAAGACACCTCAGAGCGATCATTGCCCTGTTGATAACATCGATCAAGATGGCCAAAGTCGCCAGAAAGGTACATGTGAATACCCGACTTCCCCGATCCATCAGCGCTGGCTGTCAACAAGGAAATGGCGATGGTCCAGCTCTGCACAGGGAAAGAACCAACTATGAATATGCAGAGTTACAAAAGAAACTGGGACTCCTTCGCCTCGGGCATAATAAACTGTACAAAGCATCCCTGCAAGAAGTGGCTCTCATGAACAATGAACGGGGCAGGGTCCGATGCGATAGAGGTGGGATCCAGGTTCACCCAGCGCCGGCCCCGGGCTCGACACTGTCTCTTTGGCTGTGGTGGTTTTGAGGACCGTATTTTGGTCACAGAAAAAGATAAATAAATCTTTTCTCATTTTTGATAATTTGGATTTCGATTGATCATTTAATAGAGTGTGATTGCAATCATTTCTGCTGGTCAGTATTTTTAGTGTTAACACAGCTACCCAGGGAGCCAGACAGGTTTTATGACTCTCTTTGGAACTGAAAGAAAAAGAGAAGAAAATGTGTCTGTGGTGTTTTCCTACAGCAGTTCCACATGCTATTGGTGGCATGTAACAACTGGATTTCACCTCTAGTAACTACTTGTGGTGCAGTCTTAAGCATGCTAGTTGTGAGAGCTGCTTCTGTAGAAAGGTGATTTCTACTACTGCTGTGTTAATTCTTCCTATAAAATTTAAACAACCCAACAATTTCCTAGTTGCTTCTAGTTGTTTACACAAGTGCTTGTATTTGTACCCCTGGTCTTGGATCTTTTAATTCTGCACTCAAGATACCCAAAAGGTGCAAGAGCTGTATGTACCCAAGCCAAGGGTGTGTTTGGATGGTGGTCTGGGACAGAGAGTATTCTCCTCTGGAGTTAAAGCTGGCCAAGTTTCAGCTTTTTATTGGCAGGCATTTTTAACTGAAAAAATAACAGCTTAGAGTTTTTAAATCCCCAGAGTAGATAATGTAAACATAGAGCATCATTTACAAGCTCACTTTGGGAACTGGTTGCAATTAAGTGTTGCCTCCTGAGGTGTCTCAAGTTGTGGGTGTCTTAAAGAAGAAGAGAAATAAGAATTTACGAGACAGGAAACAGAACTCCAGAACTTTTCACTACACCAGGTCCTGTACTGAAGTGGCTGTTGTGAAAAATGCAGCCAGGACCACGGAACCTAGCAGTCTGAAGAAACTGCTGTACAGCAACAGCTTAACTTCAATGTGCTTGAGCCAGTGCTGCTGGCAGCATTATCTCTGCATCCTGGGACACTTCCCGGTTCCTGTGCCTTGACACTGCCTCCACATGGGCTGGGGATGGAGTTTGGGTCTATGAACTGGCTGGTGGTGAGAAACAGGTTCATTTTTGTCAGATGAGGTGATGGTGTGCACGTCTCCCTGGCTTAGTGCCCTTTGTGAGCTTCTTACTTCAGCCAGAATCTGTGGAGTGTTTAAAGCTTGCTGCTTTTTTGGGGGGGTGGGTTTTTTTGGGTACTATTAAGAGAAATGAGTTGTTGATGTCCCTGAAATGTTCCATTTTCATCCTTATGCAAGAAAGTGAGGAATAGACTCTTTTCATCCCTTGGGTAATTATTTGCTTTATTATTGCACTGAAGTGAGATAGGATTAATGTAGGTTACAGGTAGTAACAGAATATGAAATAAGACAACAAAAAGCACAAGAGCAAAAGATAAAAATAGTCTCAGGAATTAACCTAGTACTTTGAGAATTTATGAATTTTCAAAATGCTTGCAATGATGCCTAAATCTATTTTTCCTTTCAGTTAAAGAATGTGTTTTCAAGTATTTTGCATACAGGATTCACCGGGGATGTACAAACTTGAAGAATTTCAAGTGTGCAGCTTCAGGAATGAAGTAATAAACTTTTGAATCAGGTTCTCAACCTGAATAAACTGTTGAGTACCCCACAGCAATTGCAAGTTATATATTCATATATATATATATATATATAATTGCAAGCTAATAGCAGTGCAATAAAAACACAATTGCCCTTTTCCCCCCTTAGCATTTTCTCCCTGGCCCTGTAACATTTTTTTTGTGCCTTGTTCCTTAGTTTGCTTTCCAAACCATTCCATATCCTCAGCAGACCTTGAGAACAATCTCATGAGTAGATCTGGAAAATCAGTTTTGAATATAGGAAATTAAATGAGGAATCACACTTCATAAGCTTGGGCTTCTGGATTGAAAACTTCAGATAATTCAAGTAGACATTGCTGAATGCTCATCCTGGTCTGGCAGGCTCCAGTCTCTGAAAGGTGGGCAACTGAAACCTCTGTGTTTGCACAGAAAGGCAAGTTATGGGATAGCTAGTGAGAGGAATAGTGCATTTGTCTTTACAGACAAGCTGTGGGTCTGCTGGTAGATAAAACTAACAATGGGAAGGGTTCCACTGATTGGTGAATGGATAAAGATATTTGCTTTTACAAATAAATTTTAGTTTTGCGATAAATGAAATTGGATTAATTTTCCTAACATGCTGCTGCAGATTTTGGAGACCATTGTGCATAAGAACAGGCACAGGACCAGACTTGGGGCTGGCATGCTCTGCATTTCCAGGATGGCCCATGGACAGGGTGAGGTGGTACCCGTGCACTCTGCATCAAGCTGTGATTCTATGGAGACTTCAGCAAGAGAGGGTTTTTTCAGGCTGATTAAACCTTCATCCTTGCTATGCTTGCTGTGACATTTGCATCTCTCTTTTGTAAAACTTCAGAAATCTTAATCATCTTTGGCCCTGTGAAATGTTACAAACATCAGCAAAAGTCATCATAGTTTCCATGCAAAAATACATACATTTTGACATTTGGGAACTGGAAGGAACTAATTTCTATTGTTGATGATACACAAAGAGGGCAGGGTGGTGCCTTGGGGCCTATGTCTGCTACTGTTGACTGGAAAATACCTTTTGAAGTGGCACCCTATGGCCCTGGATGGCCAGAACGGAGGTCCAGGAGGCGAGACGGGTGTTTACTACTGAGTCTTTGACCCTTTAAGCCAAATAAAAGTTATAAATTCTTAGGATCATGTATTTATAAAACAGAAGTATAAAGTATAAAGAAGAGATGTTGTAGTGTGTGTGTGTGACACCTTGAACATACCACATTATACTAACAGACTCTCCAAACATCCATTCTTTTTTATGACCATTATCCATTAGGAAATGCCATGTAAAACTTATTTCTTTGTTGAGAAGTACCTCACCTACTGACAACAATTAGAATCGCTTACAGGGCCTCAGCTGCAAATGCAAAACATTCAAAACTCAAACTAATTGGTTACATTAGAAAACACACTTTGCTTTTCTCCAGAGGTTGATTGTGAGCAATTTTGTGAGCTATTCATGAAAATACTCTGGGGCTGTTTGCATCAAACACTGGGATCTTGTTAGCAGTGAAAGAGGGAAAGTGCACCATGTGTGGCAAAGTAATTCCCTCACAAAATATGTGCTTGGAGGCTACTTAGGTGAAAAGAATTTCTTTTTAATTCCATGGGCTGAAGAACTGCCCACCATCTGCTTTTTCAGAAAAAGAGGGTTGAGTCTTTGGGCCCTTTCAGAGCCTTGAATGACTAAAGCTGAAGGGATTTCCCCCAAAAAGCAGGGAGTGTTTTGAGGAGCGGGGCCGCACCTGCCTGCAGAACTGACCATGGGCCAAGGGAAGGTGCTGCTGCCCAGAGCCAGCCCGAGGTGTCCCTGAGGATTTGTCACATCCTCTGCCTCCCCTGGCAGTGCTGCCACAGAGCCCAGCAGGAGGGATTCCAGGGATTTGTCAGCACGGGGAGGCAGAGCGTGAGCTCCTACTGATATTTCCATCCAGGGCTGGCACTTTCAGGCCAGCAATGACAAATTCTGCAGCTCTGGCTGCACAGTTGCTGTTGGCACTGCTGTGGCAGCCTCTGCCACCAAGCAAGAGCATCTGCAGGGGCAGGATGGTGCAGAGATGCCTCTCAGAGAACGGAGAGAACACCTTCAAACAGCATCTGGCAGAGTTAATGAAGGGCTGGTAAATCCCTTTTAGGGGGACGGGTCATAAAAACCTCTCTCTGTGAAAAGAAGAGACAATAGGAGTGAAGAGGGAATGAGAAAGGGGAAGGGAAAGGTCAAAAAAGAGGAAAAGGAAAGAGAAAGGGAGAGAGGGAGAGGATAGAGGCCTTGGAAATTCTGATTTGATCTAAAGGACATTTTCTGACAACATAGATGTTTGCTACAATAAATAGTGCTTTCCCACAGGCTTTGGCTTTCTAGCTCTTGATATTAACTGAGCCCAGTGAGTTTTAAAAGAGAGAGGAAAAGAATTAGTAAAAAGTTTTCCTTCAAGACCAAATATCTGCCAGAGACTGAATGCTATGGTTAATGGCTTTTGAACATTGACAGGAACGATCAAAGCATTAAAGTAATTAAACAGGGCTCTCAGTATCCAGCACAAGTTGTACTGGTGAGGAGATTAAACAGAGATTCTCATTGCCCTGTGTGTTTTATACTCTTGAAAACAGAGGCTTAGTAACAGTATTTCATGCACACACAATAACATAAAGAATGACAGCTCATGCCTTTTTGTCCTGGTAAGTATTTGCTGCAGCAGCCACCTTTCTTACAAGTCATGATGTGTTCAATGCCATTTTCCCCTGTTTTCTGTTGAAAACTGTTTCATATCAAAGAAGGATTAGTACCATATGTAGTCTTTTCTTCTTGTCAAGGAACAAGCTCAAATCTCCAGGCAAATATAAAAGGCTGCAAGATTTTAGAAGTATGGAAATTACAGTGTTAATGAACCTGACTTGAATTCAGTTTTGACTTCTGAAGAATTAAAACTCCAAATGGGAATGACACAGCCTCACCTTTCCTTAGCAATATGTGAAAGGCCAGAACAAGAAGAGGGAATCTGGTGCCTGCTGAAATCAACATGTCCTGAGAAATTATTGTTATTATTGAAAGAACAGTTTAAATTACAGGAGGGTCTCTTGCCTTGCTGAGCCCTCAGCCCTCTGTGATACACCTCACCTCAATGCAGACTTCAGGTGGTTTGGGGTTTTCTTTTTCTTTCTCCAAAACACCAAGAGATCAAAATTCTTGGTAAAAACAGGACTTCTACTTTCAGTCCAAGCCAAAGAGAAGCTCTGCAGGGCTTCTTCCTAGATACACATAAAATACTCTGGTGATCTTATCACACCCTGTTCTCAAACTTTTGGCACCAGCTTCTACTCTGGAACACCATGACTTCCTTGTAATCTGAAAGAGGGAACAAATCAAACCTCAACAGCTGGTCCTACCTTGAAAACCAGTGTTCCTCCCACCAGAAACTTCTTTTCCTGTTGTGACAGATGAGTAATGTGATGACTGACTCTCACAATTAATAGACAAATATCATGTATATAAGTTAAGAAAAGTTTTATAGATTTATAGTTATGCTGCACCCCATGCCCTGGTTATCAAGGGAAAACTGGGGCTGGGACATCTGGGAGGGCTGGTTTGTCACTATGGCGACACCTGAGCCCCAATCAGAATTTGAGGAAGAGATCTCCACCACTGGACAGCGAAGAAGGGGTTGATGGACAGAACTTTGGGAGGGCTTAAAGGGTTAGAAAGGGAAAGCCTCCAGCGGGAGGGGGCTGAGCACATGGTGAGGAAAGTCTTTTGCTGCTGGTGCTGTAACCTTTTTTCTTTATTCAGTCTTCTGTTGTATTTTTGATAAGGTTTAATAAACCTTCCTAAACTATGAGAAGTGAGTAGCTATTTCTCACACTGTGGTCTGCAACCCTCACACTTTATTACAATAAAATGCTTCTTTTTATTAGGTTTACATCAGTTCCATACGCTTTTATGAGCTTTTTATGCCTTTTTATCTATATATGTTTAAGACCACTATCTGCTTATTGCAACATTCCAGGAATCCCTTTTGACTCTTCTCTCCATATTCCTGCAGAAGGTCAGGTCACTGTGGGTTTTACACCAATAACAATCCAGGTTGTTCAGATCCTAGGTGTGACAGGCAGGCACAATTTCCCTGCTGACACAGGGACTGAAGACAAACCCCTCTGTTGTCACTGAAAACAAAGGAAAGGAGGAAGTTTCTGCCCATTGCAAAGTCCCCGTTTGCCCTGAAGGACTCTGCCTCTTCTTTCTCAGCAGCAGCTCAGCAGCCGGACGCCAAGAAGGACAAGAGAGGGAGGGGTGGTTGATTTGTGTGACAATTTAACAGCACTTGCACACAAGTGCTGAGTCTGTCAGCAACATCTCTGCAGAGGCAAGTCCTTGCTGAGGATGCAGAGCTGTGTCACTTGTGTTTAGTTCGCATCGAGTTAATGGCACGGTGGCTTTTCATGCTGCAGGTGTGGCCCCTGTGACAGCAGCCTGTTCATCCTTCAGGGGGTTTGCACCCACAGGGACAGTGCTGCTCCTGCCAGCACACCCCAGTTTGTCCTCATGCCAAAAAGCCCAGGCAGAACTTACTTCTTAAAGGAACGTTTTCCTTTTGCTCTCAAACCAAAGATTTAGATGTAATGGTATAATAGGAACAAATCTTTTCCCCTGCTGTCTCTTGGGACAGGAGGAAAATCGTATCACATCCAGATAGCAAGGCACTGATTTCACTTCCACTCTGGAAATGACTTGCAGGAGCAAGTGAATAAAATTCTCTGCTGGAACAGTGAAGTCCTGCCACTCTAAATCAGTGTGGTGCCTGAAGGGTTTTGTAGCAGGTTTGCACCTAAGTTGATGCTCAAGAAGTTTATGAGGTCCAACAGAGACCTAAGGTTTGCACAGCAGAGTTTAGGCTGACAGCTAAGGGACCATAAATTAAATGGTCTTTCCAGCCCAGAAGGCTGATGAGAATTGTTGGTATTTGTGCTCTCCTTCCTTGTTTAAAGGATAGCAACATATTTGATGAGATTTTGGCATTGCAGCTAAAGATCATGGCCAGATGAAGTCACCTGAGTGGTTGTTGTGCATTTCTAATTGTGGAGGTCAATAATCAGTGTAACTGCTTCTGGTAATCGGGCTCCAGTCTCGCACAGAGCATTGCTGGTTGGTCACTCTTATCTCCACAGCCCAGCAGAGATCCTGCTTTGGATGGCTCTCACTGCTCCCAGGGTCCCAGGGACCAGCCACTGCCTCTCCTCCTTCTGCTTTCCCTTCCAGGATCAGAGATTTCCTGCTGCTTCCTCCACGTCTGAGACAACTGGAGGAGATGAGGGGCTGAGGATGTGGCTTCTGACAGAGAGTTGATAACGCTCAGCTGAGTATTTTATTCTCCTGCCACTAAGCTGTCAGGCTGCTGCTGGAATTCCTCCTGCTTGGAAAGGGCTGGTGTGAGCAGCAGGAATTGTTGCTGGCTGGAACTTTTCCAAGAGCTGGACAAAAGAAGCATTTTGTGGAAGGCCACCAGCTGCCCTTGGTCAGCAGCACAAGGTGTGAGGTGCCCTTTGAAGGCCATCCCTGCACAAGGACAGCCTGGCCTTCTCCAGTGCCCAGAGCACCTTCCAGGCTTTTGGGCTGGCCTCGTCCCTCACCCTGGAGAAGCAGGTTGCTGTGGGAACTCTCATATCCACAGTTTCTGGCTGGATTGCCGTGTCTTACCACAGACAGCCCTGGAGACACCAGTAGAGACTCCATCGGCAATAAAAGGGGACTTTGTTCCAGCTTTTCCCTTGGACCAACATGCAGCAAGCCCACCTGGGCCTCATTCAGCTCTGTGTGGGCTGGTAGTCAGCTTCTGCTGGGAATTTAAAGCTTTTACCCTACTTTCCACAGCAAATAGTGGAGCAAACCCAGCCGCACCAACCCCCAAATTTCACTCTAAAAACCACAATTTTCATTTTCCTCTATTCAAGCCTTGAAGAAAACAAACTTTACTTGAGTAAGCTGGAGGCAGTGTCCTCCAAGATCATTCTTGAGTAGGACAATATTGCAGGAGAAGACTGGCAAACCCAGAGGTTACTGGTGCTTAGGAAGCTTTGCAAAACCTTCCCACGTGCGGTGCTCTTGCAGCCTCCTGAGCTCCTGGAGCCCTCACTCAGCTCAGGCACAGTTGGGACAGAAGGGGATGGTTCCATCTGTCAGATGTGGGGACAGGAGGAGGGAAGACTTTGCAAACGCTGCCACGAGGGCAGGGCTGTTTTCATTGATGGTGCCAAGTGGTAGTACATCATCTTTGATTAAATGTGAGGTGCTGAAGGGCAAAAATTCTCAGTGCTAAGGAGAGAGTGTCTCCACTCACACAGCAAGGTAAGTGAAGGGGAAAGTGCAATCTGTATTTCATGGGAGGTGTTCAGTTTTTAACCAAACATTTTTGCAGAAGACGTGCCCAGGCAGGGGTGATTCAGAGCATTTTATCAGCCTCACAGAGTATCCCCACATCTGCTTGGCCACATTTTCTCTCTTTTTTCATTGTGAATGATTTCTCCTGCCAGGGTTGCTCCTGCTTGGAGTTCTACTCTCAGTGGAGCCCCAGAATTTTCTCAGCAGGCCTCTGCAGCGAGTTCTGAGCCAAGGTGGGGCTCTGCTGCCAGCCCAAATCTGCGCTTCCCCTGCCCAGCCTGAGTGCAGGTGGGGCATGTGCTGGGCATGGCCGGAGACTTGCATGGCCAAAATCCTATATATATATCCTATACAGAACTATACAAATCTCAATTTAGGTTAAAAACAGGAATTTATTCTATTATTACAACCTTTCTATGTAATAATATACAAATAATAACTTCAGTTAATTTATATCCAACCTCCACAACAACGCACTATACACAAAGATCAATTAGGTGTTTAACAACTTAATTTATTACATATTACTACAAGGATTAAGCCCATCTAGGAATACAAAAATATCTCCATAGATATGTAAATAGAATTACATCCAGAAACAGATAAATATGCATATAAAAATAGACTTATATACCTATACAAATACCAATATTCCTATTTTAAAAGCCATATAACAAACATTGTATCAAAAGAGATACCTACACAACTTTACCCACAGGAAATAGAAATTAACACAGATATAACAATATCCATGTCTACATACATAAATTTATACACATATATGTAATTTCAAAAATATATATATATACATAGCATACATTCATAACAAAATAAATATACATAAATATAAGAATATACACATTGAAATAAACACATACAAATAGCAGCCCACATATGGAAATACACATATAATAACTGTGGCTACGTTCAAGTCCGTGTATCTTTAAACAGCACTCGAAGCAGAGGGATCCCAGCTGCCCCATCTTCAAAGCCTCTCGCTCGGTCTCCTCCTCCCGTGCAGAGCAGCTCTCCTGGACAGCGACAGCAGATGGAACACCTGGCAAGCAAAGGAACACTGAGTGAGTATGGGGACGTTTCCCTTGGCAGCAGCTGCACTTCCATCAGGGAAGAGGAAATGTCAGAGCCTCCCAGGGGGGTCAGAAAGAGAAAGCAGCCGAGCGGGCCAGGCTGTGGTGAGCGCAGTCGCGGCGGGACTGTCCCGCAGCCCCGGCAGCCCGGCAGAGCCGGCACAGCTCCCGGCCCTGCCGGCACAGCTGCCTTGCCCAAGGACAGCCCCTGTGCCGGCCGGGGCAGCTGCGCTGAGCAGCCCCAGCACGGGCAGGGCCCGCTCCTGCCCCGCCGGGCAGTGCCCACGGCCACAGCCCACGGCACCCTCAGCCCCACCTGCCTCCCCGGGCCTGTGGCCTCACCCGGGCTCTCTCCAGGCTGGCAGCAGCAGGTCCCGTTCACTGCTCTGGCTGCTGGCCTTCAGCTCCTCCCTGCTGGCTCCCGTCAGTCTCCGGCTGTCCTCAAGGTCTTCATGGCAGCTGTGGCAAAAGTGGAGGCTCTGGAATTGCTTCCAAGGCCTGGCAGAGCTGCAGTCCCGGAGCCCTCTGTGCTCCCTGCTGGCCCCCTCCGTCCCCTCAGCCCCGCCATGCTCTCGGTGAACCCCCAGCCCCCTTCAGTTTCTTCAGCCCCTCACAGTCCTCTCACCCCCCTCAGTCCCTTCTGACCCATCCTGTCCCCTGAGACCCACCACCCTGCCAGCCTGTGCCACTTGCCTGTCACCTCAGTGCCACCATGGCCCTCGGCTGCCCCACAGCCCTCAGCCCCAGCAGCAGCTCAGGGTCACCGTCCCTTCAGCGCCCCCTGAGCCCCCTCAGCCCCCTCTGTCTCACCGTCCTTCAGCAGCTCCTCAGGGGACAGTGCCTGGGGCCAGCAGCAGCTCCCACCGCTCCAGGGACAGCCGGGGCTGGAAGTGCTGCTCCGCCCGGCCCGGCCGCCAGCTCGGACCCAGCACAGGGACAGGGGAAACAGGGGGCACCGGGGCAAAAGCAAGAGGTGAAAAAGGCAGCCGAGGGGGCAAAGAGCTAAAAATGTAGCCTAGGCCTACACAAACAGCAATCTATCCATCAATCTCTCCATCTAAACATTCCTATTCCTCTTACTATATAACTATACACATTCATAAATGTAACTGCATACATATGCATATATATATATATAAATATTTTACACATATAAAAATCTAACTCTGAAAATCTATAAATGTAAATATATAGTAAAATATAATTATATCACATCTATAACTATATACATATCCACATTTAACTATACAGATCTATCAAGCTATGTCCATATAAATAGAACACTATCATCTATAAATGGAACTATAACCACTAATAAATAGAACCATAGAAATCTATAAACATATCTACAAACAGAGGAGTTCTACCTGCCCAATGGTCACAGGCTCTCCCCTGTCTCTTCCTGCCGTGCAGGGCAGCCCTCCTGGAGATGTTGGTCAGATGGCATCTGGGAAGCAAAGGCAACGCTCAGTCAATATTGGCCCTTCTGCACCTCTCCCTTGGGCAGCAATTGTCCTTCGACCAGGGGCTGTCAAAGATGGCCTGAAAGGCAGACTCTCACTTGGCAATTTGAAGCAATCTGCCCTTAAAAGAACAGGGAACATTGCAAGTGTTCAAAAGTGTGTTTCAAAACACTGAAGTATCTTGATAAAGTCTCAGCCCCCGCATTGCAAAGGGCACCCAGGAGAGCTTGAAACACAGACAGTCCCAGCTGCCACAAGGAAGCCCAGCCTTGTTCTTTCTCTGAGCTGACAGAGAGACCTCAGCCCTCACTGAAATGGCTGAAGCTGAAGGTGCTGGGAGCTGAGTCATGAACCAGCTCCATTACCTGGCATCTACAAACTGCCCTCTGCAGTGAGCAGCAGCTGCTCCAACTCAACCATCAGCTCTGGCAGGAAGGGCTGGGAGGGACAAAGCTCCCTACGAGGCCTGCAGGCTGCACCAGCTTGGCTAAGGAATGGATCCACAGTGCTCCCTCTCTCCTCTTAGGCCTCCCTAATCAGGGGTCATTCAAGCTTTTCCTTCTGATACTGGAGTTACTGTGATTTTTCTATTGGTTGGCCTCTGATGTTGTGCTCCTTGTTTTTCTTGTGGGTCAGGACCAGTACCAGCAGAGTGGTATTACATTTAGTCAGTGATTTGGACTTCTACCCTGACTTTTTGCTCTTTTTTTCCCCTGTTCCTTCAAGAGTCGCTCAGCCTGGCCTCCCCTGGCACCCTGCAGCAAATTTATCCACCCACTTCAGCACAAAACTGGGACACTCGGCTTGGTGACACAACTCCCACAAGGTCAGGTTTATTCCCTGCTCTCTTCCCACAGTAGAGGACTCAGTGTCAGAGCCTCTGGAGAAGCGTGGAGGGCAGGGCTCAGGGAGGTTGTGCCAGTGCAGGATTTGAACTAAAGGCATCAGGAAGCACCAACCCTGCTCAGAGCAGCCATCTCACAGCTCTCTAAATCAGTGTGGGCTCTGTCCTCACCAGGCTCCTGGGGCTCCTGGGAACTGTTCCTGCAGCTCTCGGTGCCAGATGAAACCTCCTCTGCTGCAGCTCTGTTAACAGGCTCCCCTCCTGAAGAATCAGGGGCAACACCAACATTGTCCTGAGCAGAAAAACAGAAAGAAAGGAACCCAAAGATCACTGTCTATTTTGCTGGAATCATATCAGGGATACAATAACTCTCCTTCTCCACTCCCAAAGACATGGAGCACAGAGGAGGGAACACTGCCCCCACGGTTCACATGACAAGCCTTTTAAACTCAGGATTCAGGGGGCCAAGGTGAAACTGAAGCTCTTACAAAATGACCTTTGAGACAAAACATGAACACAGAAAACCAGAAGACACCAAGTGAGGGGACGTGCCCCCACGCTCTGACCCTGCCTTATCCCAGAGCTGTGAGAAATCAGCCAGCACAAAGCCAGGGGCTCTCCTTGCTGCCAGCACGGCTGCCGGCAGGGGCAGAGCTCGCTCCCAGCCCTGCCCAGGGCTGTGTGCTGCAAACCCACAGGCAAAGCACACATTTCTGCCTGGGAGTCTCAGCACCCCCAGCCAACCGCTCACAAAACCCATCACAAGGTGCTGCTTCTCGGAGCCCTCTGCTGCTGCCCCACAGGTGTCATCCAGGCAAACATTTATGCACCCTGGGTATTTCCAGGATCACATTTGGGATCAGTGGCAAAAATCTGTACATCGTTAGGGTAGGGAAAAAAAACAACCCAAAAGACAGGAAAAGCCTGACAACCAAGTAGTGTTTCTATTCCACTGAGGAAGTAAATGTCCACAATGAAGCAAATTAGCTTTGGACACAAAGATATTCTCACTATGACCAGTTTCAGAATATTCATCTCTTCTATCATAGCTCATTCATCAGAACCCTAAAGATTCTAAAGATGGTTCAGAGCCTGCAATGTTTCCTTTTCTTATGGAATAAAATGCTTCTCTAAACTGCTATGTATGACTTTACAGAGGACAAAAGTCATGCCATTTGAGAATAAGGTATTGGTCAATCCAAAAAATCACACTCCCCCCCTTGAGTCATAATCACAAATGTACTGCAGGCAATGGGTCAGCACATCAACAGAAAGAGAGACATTCTTTGGCCAACACGTGTCATAATCTGCAAAAGGACAGAGAGCTGCAGCTGCAGCCCAGCCCCAGCCACAGCTCTGGGAGCGCCTACAGGCACGGCAGGGCTCACACAGTGATAGTGGAGCCCTAGAAAATGTTAAAGATAGACTTTGAAAATGTTAGGCTTTGTGTTTTCTCAGATCACTGCACCTGCGTAAGCAGTATGATAAATGATATAATTGCTAGATGTGATGATTGTTTAGTAACTAAATATAATTATTGTATAATCATAAGAAGAATCATGAGAAACTAGGTTAGAAATTTAAGGGGGAACCATGAGAAGCTATGTTTAGCTGAAATCTGTGCCTACAATAGAACAATATAAGTTTAATAATTAACATGAAAGTTATATAACGATAGAGTATAAAACACGTTCACCTCGAACATATGGTTGCAATCAGATTTGGGTGGAAACTACCCCGATTCCCAGAGCTCTTAAATAAAAAGCACTGCATATAATCGCTTATGTGATTATGTGTTTTTGAATGCTAACAACAGCAGCAGCAGCTGCAGCCCAGCCCTTGCTTTGCCTTGGCCTTCCCACCCAAAAGAGGCACAGCCCACATCTGCTGCAGCTGGGACAGAGGCACCTCTGGCATGCCCCTCCCTGCACGGGACACTTGGCCTTCAGTGCCAATTCCCCAAACACTCTTCTCCTCTTTCCCAGCAAGTAAAACCTCTTCTTCGCTTCTTCTTCATCCCCTCTTTTAGAAATCTTTCTTAACCAAGAATAATTCAATAACTAAATAAGAATGAAATAAGTTCAATTAAAGAAGCCTTTGCTTCTCAACCGTGTCACAAGGTTCAAAAGCTCTCAGTCCAGCCCCTTTTATCCCCATCCAATGGAATTACCTGAGCAGAGGGAGATCTTTCAGACAGGGACCTCCTGATCTCCCGAATCATTTTCTCTACGGCAAGGCCTAGATCTGCTGGTGGCCATTCCTCCTCCCCAGGCGCGTTCTGTGCTGAGCTGGAGGCCGTCCATGCTGCACAAGCTGCACTGCCAGCGGGAGCGCTGGGCCCTGAAGTGCCCGGGCTGGCTGCAAGAATCCAAACACATTGGTCAGGCTCCACAACGTGGCTGTGGGACACAGAGCTCTGGTGCTGTTGTGGATCAAACATCACGGGAAGCACACAGGCAAACCAGGCAGAGAATCTTTCGGCCTCCTAGGTGCCCCTTGCTAGTAGGCTTGACAGCCTCTGGCCGACAATGACAGAGCCTTGTGGAAAACTACTTGAAACGGTCACTTTTCACGACCTTTCGGAAAAACAGGACTACAACTCTTTTCCTACCTCGTGCGTCGTAGGCTGCGGGCTGCTGCTCCCTGTGGAGCTGCTGGAAGCTGCAGGGCTGCACCCCGAGCACCTCCCGCTCGGCCGGAGGCAGCTGCTCCCCGTAGAGCTCCTGCGAGCGGCTGCGGGGCCCCTCCCGCCCGAGCGGCAGCGGCCGCTCCCCGTGGAGCCCGAGGAAGTGGCAGGGCGGGATGCCGAGCACCTCCCGCTCGGCGGGCGGCGGCCGCTCCCCGTAGAGCTCCTGGAAGCGGCTCGGCCCCTCCCGCCGGGCCGGCAGCGGCCGCTCCCTGTGCAGCAGGTGGAAGCCGCAGGGCGGGCGCCGGGCGAGCAGCGGCCGCTCGCCGGGGGGCTGCTGGAGGCGGCCGGGCCGGGGGCTGCGCAGCTCCCGCCCGTCCGGCAGCGTCCGCTCCCTGTGCAGCAGGAGGAAGCCGCTGGGCGGGCGCCCGGCCGGCAGCGGCGGCCGCTCCCTGGGCAGCGGCTGGAAGCGACCGCGCCCGCGCCGCCCGTCCGGCAGCGGCCGCGGCCCGGGGAGCTGCTGGGAGCCGCAGGGCGGGCGCCTGCGGCCCTCCCGGCCCGCCGCCGGCCGCTGCCTGTTGACCGCGCTCCGGCGCTTGATGCGGAGCAGGAGGTCGGGGCGGTCGCGGCGAAAGCAGGGGCTGCAGTAGTGGAGCCAGGCCCCGGCATCGCCCGGCGCAGCCGAGCCGACCCAGCCCGGCACCTTGCGGAAGCCGTAGCGGTAGAGCTGCCGCACGAAGCTGCGGAACTGCGTGGCCCTGAAGGTGTGCGGCACCGGGGCCGGCCCATGGCCACGCCCCCTGTGGGCGTGGCCCGAGCTGAGCAGCTCTCGCTCCAAGAGGCAGCGGTCGATGAGCAGCCCCTGGGCGCGGCTGTCCCAGCGCACGGAGCGGACGCGGGGGCTGTTCACCAGGCGCCAGAGCTTGGCGGGGAAGGTGCCGGCGCTGAGCCCGGCGGGCAGCGGCAGCTCCGCCATGGCGTCGATCGCCGACTGTGGCCACAACGCCCGCGGCGCAACGGCCGCGGCTGCGCCGGTGGCGCGCGGCCTGAGGGGGGCGCTGTGCTCGGGCCCGCGCGCGCCCAGCGCGGCCCCGGCGCGGGCCGGACTTGGCGGGGACGAGCGCGGCAGAGCCGGGGCTGCGGGCACAGCGCGGGCGGGGCGGCTCCGGGGCTGGCCGCGCTCGGCTCGGCAGCGCCAGCTGCGAACCCCCTCTTTCTCTGGCTGCAGGCATCCTTCTGCCTTGGCCTTGCGCTACAACCCCGAACCAGCAAGACAAGGAAGATAAAACAGCCGCTTCTCTCGCAGTCAGCCTCCTGCAGCTCTTGATGCCTGCTCTTATTCCTGGCCAGGTCCCAGACTCCTCATTTCCCATCCTTGAACTCCATCAGATTCCCCTCAGGCCAGTTCTTTAGCCTGCCGAGGTCCCTCTGAATGGCGCAATCATTTGGGCTCTCAGCTGCTCCTGCCAGCTTTGTTTTGTCTGCAGACTTGCTGAGGGTGAGCTGCTCCTCCAGCCCGGCCATGAATGAAGACATTAAAGAGCACCTGCCCCAGCATCAGCCCCTGGGGCTCAGAGCACCCGTGACTTGCCTCCAGCTCTACTTTGTGCCACTGATGACAGTCCTCATCCATTTTTCAGCCTTCCTCGCTGGGCATTTTGGCAGTTTGTGTTTAAGGAAGCTGTAGGAGACTGTCTCAAAGGCTTGGGGAAAGCTGGGGTAGACATCATCCATTGCTCCACCCATATCCATCCCTTTGGCTGTCCTATCACGGGCATCAGGTAGCTTAACCATCACTCCCAATCAACTTCTCTGTTTGTTTGGATCGGTTTCCAGGATTAGTTACTCCATCACCTGTCAGGGGATGGAGGCAAGGCTGACTGACCTGTATTTTCCTCTCCTTCTTACTCTCTTGGAAGAAATCAGTCTATTAGAGCAATTCTGGCTGGTTTTAGCTAGGCAATTCCAGAAAAAATAACCAGTAAGAAAAATGAAGCTCTAAATGGAGTCTCTTAAATTCTTCTTTCTGCTACCATCCTAGGCCTCCAGAAAGATTTTGTTTTCTTCCCAGTACTGGACAGCTGATTAAAAAAAAACCAACAAGGCAAATGTCTCCTTAATAGAATATAATATACCTATTATTCGGAAGACAGTAACTTAGATTTTTCTTTCAGGATTAGACTGAGATGAAAGGACTTGAGAGGTTCCAGAACTTTGATATTTTCTTGTCTCCAACTGTTTGGAAAACTGTTAGAACATGGTGAAGACACAGTGCTTTTGAAAATGCCATTCTGAAGTCTTGTATGCTTGTATTACATATAAAAGTACCTGCAAGAATTTTAGAAACCTGTAGCTCAGATTCCTTACTTTCAAAATGAGGAAATGCCAGAATTAGTTTGATCTTTGGTTTTTTATGTTGTGTTTCTGATTCCTACATTTTTATATGAATATGTATCTTTTTTTAATAGCATGGTCACATACTCCATTTTCCTTCCGATCCCAAAATCATCAGTGCTCAGAATAGCCAATAAGCAACTAATCAATATTCTTTTTAATCTCTTTTATTTCATAATAAACTCAGACACCACTGATCTTTTGGGAATCCAGACTTGTGTGCAAAGTTTGCAGGGAAGATTGAGCTCTCAAGCCCTGTGAATTTTCTCTTCTCTCCTTTCCCATTTCCCTTTTCCTTCATCTCTGGCCTGACCTCAGGGCCCTTTCCCCTCGTGTCAGGCCCTCTGTTTGCTGCACTCCAGGGAAGCTCTCAGCTGTGGCTTCCCCAGCGTGGCAGCTCCAGGCTTGGAGCAGCAGAACCCAACTGTGGCTGAGAGCCCAGACCCCCCCTGGGTCAGCTGGGCTTTCAGCTGCCAGGGCAGCACGCAGGGAAAGGGGCAAGAGAGAGCTGAGGACGCTGCCAGAGCAGCCCTTGGGCAGTGCAGGGTGAGAGTGGCTTAAAGTGCTGCTGAGCCCCACTGTGGGGGCACAGGAGGCTGCTCTGCCATGGCCGCGGCTGTGCCACCCATCCAGACAGAAAGGCAGAGCCAGCAGGCTCTGATGGGGGAGAGCAGCTCCATCCCTACCAAAACTTGGTCAGTCCTGCTAAAACCTCTCTTTGTCCTTCTGTCTGAACACTGACACTGCTTTGGAAAACAGAATGGAGGTGACACGAGACAATCGATTATAACTTGTAAACAAATTTCCATGGGTTTTTTGGTTTTGTGAAAAATGCATGTATTTTATGATTGGCTTTGTGCAAATATTAAAATGAATGTTATATGTCTTGTGTTAGAAAGTAATGCTGTATTAAGTCTCTTAAGTACTGTGTTAAATATAGTTTTAGGTTATAAATATTGTTAAAATAGAAACGATGCTATGTAGGATACTTTTTTTAAAGGAAGGGCTTGCAGCAAGGTAGCAGCCACAGGACACCTAAATCTTTCAGAGAAAAAGAATTTATGGCCCTCTTATCAGAAGAAACGAACTTCTTCCCGCCTCCAAGGCACTGTTAGGATTCGGAGGAAGAAGCTGACCATGACCAGACAGGATCCTGTGTTTGAATGGAATTTATGCATCATGTATGAAGTGTATGAATATGCAACAGGCTGTTGCTTTTAAGGGTTAATCCTGTGTTAACCGGGTGTCCTTTTTCGGGCTTTTGCTGCCCAGATAAAGGTACCTGGACGTCCGTAACTCTTTGTATTTGTTGTCTCATATTGTCCTAATTCAAATTTCCAAATTATTACTACTCTAATTGTATTTCTATTTTTATAACCATTTTATTACTATTAAACTTTTAAAATGTTAAAAACAAGTGATTGGCGTTTTTCAGAGTTTGTTGTGGTGTTTCAGTTTGGTTTGGGTTTTTTGCATGTGTGTGAGGCTTAAATGTGTCCTAAAGTTCTTGTGCATGCATGAGGCTGTAGAGTGGCCTCCACGGGGATCTCCTTGGCTCTGCACAAGCCCAGAGAGCAGCACGGGCACCTCAGGCCGAGCACAAAGGAGCACAGGATGATCTGCAGGGTGCTCTGTGACAACAGGCACTTGGAGCTGTTGTCCAGTGTGTAAGAACTACATCCCCTTTTCTTCAGATTCTCCTAAAAATGCCCACTGATGTTGTTTTGTATGATGCAGCTCTCCTAAGCCCCTATTACACTGTATCTGCACGAGCATTCACACAGGTGTTTGCTAAAACAATTCTGCTCCAGCTGAAAAGCACCAGGTACCCTGAGCAATAGCATCAGATAAATTGACATAGAGAGACTTCAGGAGCAGAAGCAGCATTAAATCCATGACAATTGTGGAGATGTGAAAATACAGAAATCCACCAATGGTAGCAAAGCCCACACATCTCCACTGGGTTCTGCAGAATGGCAGCAAATAATGCACAGGTGTGGAGACCATGAACTGGTTGGTGCTGCACTTATTTGTCAGTGAGCAGAGCTGTGGGAGGCAGGGATTAAGGGTGATTTTGGAACAGGAAGAAGAAAGGGACAGACAAATTCCAGGTGGAGGCAGAGTGGCTCTGCTCTGCTGACCCAAGGAGAGCAGGGAACAAGTTGGAAAGGAGTAGGAAAAAAGAGTTTTGTAAAAGGAAACCTTGCTGTATAGGCATTGGTGTTCTTACCACAGCCCACAGAGCTTAGAGCATGAATATTCATCCCATTGAAATATTCCTGCAAGATGTAAGAAAAATTCCTTTCCATGTGGTTATTTACACAAACATACCCATGAACAAATAAAAAAACTGCACAACTACATGTATCATTAAGCAGGATACTCTGTAGATTCTCACATTAACACTTGCAGAATTATATATGGTACTTCCAAACATATAGAGACTCTTGTTCTCCGTTTGCTTCTTTAAAACTCAAAAAATGTAATGAAATTCTCTTTCAAAACTGCAGAGCCTGCTGTGTGGCTAAGCAAGCCATTATTTGCTTGCTCACAATCATCTCTTCCTTGTGTGTTAGTCACTGATGCATTAATTGCTTATCCAAACTTGAAACGGTTCATGAGTCATTCTGAAGAGAAACTAAATGTGAGGGAGCCCATTTGAATGGAATTCATGTCCTCTGCCTCTTAAAGCTGAAGGTCTGTATTTATTACCTGTCAGAATGAAGTCTTGTTGCCTAATAAATGGGAAAATAGGAAAAATGCTGACTAGAGCACCATGTTTCAAGGGATCATTGCATTTTAGTTTTATTTGACCAAATCAGTAGTCAAAGAGAGAAAGGACTGGTCAATTACAACAGAGAAAGCAGGTGAAAGAGATGTCTAGTTCTGCTGCAGCTGGAGTCAAAAATGAAGTGTGTGGGTTTTGAAGTGGGGAAGGGATTCCAGATCAGATGATTTTAACTAACTTGCATTACTAAATGCATGATCTTCAGACAAACACGTTGGTATCCCTTGTATTGAGGAAAGGAAGGGTATTGGGGAAGATGAAACAGGAAAGCCTTATAAATATGATTGTCTGGCAAAAGATTTTGAGAATATAGAAACTATAAGCAAGATTGAAATGAAAGCAAGCTTTGAGATACCTTAGTTAGTGAACAACTGGAAAACAATGGTGTGGCCCAACTGAAGGTAATCCCCTTTTGAGGAAACAATTCCCTCTGCTTGCAGGCAGGTCCAAGGTTCAGAGCAGACCCTACTAGCTCAGCAGAAGGGGTCCAAAGAGGAGTTTTTAGGGTTTAAAATGTAACACAGTATGGTAATGTAATGATTCTTACAGGCTGGATGTAAATGCTATAGGATTTGTATCTTGGACTAGATTGGTTAGTGAGAATTAGAATATTCAACAGAGAAGAAGATTTATTGTATTGTAGCGGGAACCTCGCTCTCTTATGCTCTTCCCCTCTTACTCTCTCCCCCTCTCATCCTCTCTGCCCCTCTCTCCTCCCGGGCCTGCTCCGAGCTGTGCCTGGCAGCTCCAAGCAGGGCCCTGCACCCAGGCCCTTTGCAATGAGCCGCAGGTTCCACGGCCTGGCTGCAGAGATCTCTCGTCTCCGTCCGTCCCGACCGTCCCACCCCCCAGTGCTCCTACAGAAGGGGAGAAAGAAGGCATGGAGTTTCCAGGAGTATCCAGATAAATCCACTTTGTTCTGGATCAATATGGAATTTTCATGAAGCAAAAGCATTAAGTGGAGGGCTCTTCACCCATTTCTTTTTTTACTAAAATTCTATGAAAGATACTATTTTGGAGTGTAAAAACTTTCATGTTGAAAACATGAATGTGCTGAGAGAATTTGAAGTCTGGGCCAATGACAATTCACTGTTGGAAATCCAAGTCTAAAACTTTTCAGATTAAATGACCCAGGATGAAGTAGGAAACACAAGTCCTTCCCTTGAACCTTGATTTGCCTCTTCTAGCTCATTCCTGAAAGTGGTAGGCAAAGAGGATCCCACAGAAATCAGAGGAGCATCAGGGTCTATCCCTAAAAGGCAACTGTAGATGGGAAACAACTTGGGAATTAGAGGGACATCAATGAGCCACTTGTGAGTCCAGCTGTTAGTGAAGAGCCCTTTTCCAAAGAAATGACAGCTTCTCTCAAGGAAGCTGAGCAGCAGGACATTATGGCTCATGTAGCTGGCAGGTACAAACAGAGAAAGCGGGAAATTTCTGGAAATGAACCCTGTATTCACTGATCACAGCAGGATGAAGAACCCATTTGATCAGACTCTGGCTCTTAGTAAGAAAGGAAGAAAGCTCTATTTATTATATCAGGCCCAGCTGTTCATGGTCAGAGGTGGTATCAGCTGCTCAGCAGAAGGCACAGCTTTAACTCCAGCTCATCATGCCTGGAGGCAGCCCTGGAAGTGCTCCTGCACTTCAGCTGGTGCCAGGGCACAGGGACACCCGCACACCCTCCCTAGACCCCTGTATGCCATAAAACTAAAGGCATCTCCCCAGCCAACCATCCAATCCAGCACTTAGCACAGAGCATGTCACTGCCAGTGACATCTGCATGAAAAAATACAGAGAAAAGTGCAATTACAAAACATATTGGGGGCTCAATATAATACAGGAAAAATTCAGATTTTGGTACTTACCTTCATAAATGAGCATACCTACTAGCTCTTTTCCCTAAATTAATTCATGGTTGAACGTCTGCACTTTCCATAGCAGTGTCCTAAAATTCTTCCATTTATGCATTCCCAGCTAGCAGAGCTCTCACACAACCTGTTTTTTCTCTGAAGTGTATGGAAGGACTTAGTTCAGATGAACTGTGCTGCTTCCTCTGAAAGATATAAAATTATGGAAATAATATCTGCAAAGCCATAGGTTCTTTAAGGCAGGCCTCTGGTATGTAAAATAGGGAGTGTTTACATTAAGCATCATGTGCACATAAGATAACGATCAAACCATTTTCTTACCTTCATGAAAAATAGTTTTTGTGCTCTCAGATATGGCACAGCCAAATAAGGCCGAGCTCAGACACAAATGCGTTCCTCACCACACAAATGGCCAAACAAATGACAGCTGCCAGTGACACTTTTCCTGCGGTCCCGAGTGCCCCAAGCGCGGATCCAAGCGGCGTCTCACCTGCTCAGCTCTTTCCGGCCCGCGGATCCGAGCCTGTCCCGGAGCGTCAGGAGCAGGGATGGGAGCTCAGCAGCTCGGGCTCGATGCCGTGTGCTCCGCTCGGGGCTCCCGAGAGCTCCTGCGGGGCCGGAGCAGCCCCGGGCAGCGGGGGCAGCTCCTGCTGCGGCAGCCGGGCAGCCTCTCCCCAGACACACAGGTGACTGCACACCCGTGCATTCAGGGCCAGCTCCATTCTGCTGCCCTGGGGCTGGCGCTCTCCACTGTGTTGCTGTTAGTGCACATTGGTGTGTTGGTCCTGGAAACACCCAGGAACAGGCAACTCTCAGGCACACATTCTGCTCCCCGGGATGTGCTGCACAGTCCCTGCCTGTTCCAAACACCAATTTGGTTTTGTTCTGAGAGCTGTGTTTTCCATCTCAGTGTTTGACCAGCTGAAGGCCCCGTTGATTATTTTCATTCAGCATTTGTGGATTTCACACATTTGCAGTTGTGCTGACTGCTCCTTCCAGCTGCGCAAGGACAGCCAGTGTGGACCTTTTCCTATGTAAAATGCATTGTGTGAGGACTGTTGGGCTGGAGGGCCCTTCTGTAATGTTATTGCCCCAATTCCTTCTGCTGAGAAAGATAATTGGATTCAGGCAGTTAATCCATTTTGTAGATGCTGCAAAATCTAATCTGTAACAAACACATGATCAAATATATGGGAATTGGTGTCAGTTCCTTTCTTCCTTCCCAAACTAGGAAAGCAATTTTTTCTAAAATCCTCTAGCAAATGGCTGTTCCATAGTGGAACTTCTCAGCATTAAAAAATTGCATTGACATCTCTATAAAATATTTCTCTGGATTTTCTTTCTCTCTTTTAAACTCTCATTGCAATCTAGATGGAAACCAATGTTCAAATGGCAGAATTTCTCTGCCAGTCCAAATACAGCAATTTGCCTAAACGTAATTAAACTGAAGTTTGGTGCAAACCTACACAGGCCTATGTAGAGGAGAAAAAGATGAATACTGATTATTCCTATGCAGTATAGAGAAAAAAATAACCTATGGTTAAATCATGTAATGTGATATATCATATTTATTTATTTATTAAATAATGAAATCAGTTTATTATTTTCATATATCATGTAGCGCTAAATCCTGGTTTATTGTTTTCCTATTAAAATGTAATTGGTGGATGACATAAAGCAATGAGTCAAATTAAGAAAAAAATTTTTGTATATTTTTCTGACAAGATTTTTTTAAGATTCAGAGGTAAATAACAATCATCTGATACAAGAAGTTGGTGAAACTGCATTTTGCCCTTTAGTCAGAATCTTTGATTAGCTCTATCCAGTGATTTCTAGATCTGGCTGAAATGAAGTAGCTTTTTACAGACAATTTATGGAAACTTTGAGGGAGAGATAAAAAAGGCATTGACAGATCCTGATATCTGATTTATTGGGGTATTTAGCCATGTGCATAAGCACATGAACTGCAGTGATCTGTGACAGGATTCATTTGCCTAAAGGATCTGGCTTAACTTGGAATGCACAATTCGGAAAGAAGATTCCATGGACATAGACAATGAAGTAAGCTTTAAAAACTTGACAACAGCAGAGGAGAACTAGTGAAAGCCTTACTCAGAAATGAATAGAGAATTTTCTTTTTTCTAAAATTATAAGAGCATATTTGTTTGTGCCTCACCTCTGCCTAATGCTTTCTGCAGTTCAGCACAGGGAGCCATCCTAGACCAAATCCAGACCCAGACGAATCTCTCAGATAATCACAGCTCACCCCCTCTGCTCCTCTGCCTCGGTGAGCTGCGGGAAGGCGTTGCTCCAACCCAACTTGTTTTCCTTTGGAGGCCATTCCAGATTGTGAATCCAATGGCTATGTTTGGCAAAGGACATGTGCTCTGTGTCATGCCATGGTTTCTGTGACGTGGGTCAGCCACAGGATCCATCTCCTTTTGCCTCTCTGTTTTGATTTACTCAGCTGTGAAAAAGTAGCCATGTACATATGTTTGGATGTACAGGCATGTGAGCAAATGGTTCATCTTGCTCACTGTGAAGGCAGGTGGGAAAAATTGGAAGAAAAAGACTGCTTTTATACAAAATTCAATACTAATTTCATAGAAAATCACTAAGGAGCTGATTAATGAAGAAGATCACTTAATGCTTCCTAATTAGATTGATGGCATTTACCCAGCGCCCTTAATTCATTGTGCATTAAGGAGAAATGGCAAAGGTTTTCAATTGAAGGCTTTGTTTACTCCCAGTCCTTAATTTCAAGGTTGTCATCCACGCAGTGGAATTTCCTTTTGTTTTTTTGCATTAAGAGTTCAGTGTAAATAACTTGGCTGGTTAAAACCAAAGTACAAGGAAGGCTCCAAGGGTATTATGGTAAAGATCTATGGGCAGAAACATCATTAGGGAGAAGAGGAAAACACCATTATATAAGGGTTGCAGTGTTGATCCAAAAACAAGGCAACGAGGATGATGGCATCCAAAAGTGACCAGTATGATTTGATGATTATGTAATTGCTGGAACCAGATATTACAAGAGGTGAAAAAAATCTGAAAAACCTAGAGGAAATGCTCCTGGATCTGAATCCTGATTTCCCCACTATACAGCTGCTTATGGCCTCTGTTCTAATTTCCATCTATCTACAAAAAAAGATGAAATTACCACAGAAGCTTTCTTTCCAGACTGATTAAAGGGAGCAGGATAATAGACAACAGAGCTGGTAATACATTAGAAGTAGAGACTTGTTGCAATGTAATAGTCTAAGGCATAATTTGTGGCATAAATCCTATTTCAGAAAAGAATTTAAGCATATATTTAAGTCTATCTTTATTGACACAATGCCTTTAAAATATGCTTCAGATGAAATGTGGGCTTAAAGTCAAATTAAATATAATATTGAAATATATGTGCAAACTTACAATGATTTTTTTAGGATTCCCAAGTGAGGATAACTTCAAAACCATTTTATTTTGTCTTAAATTAACATTGATTTTGTGCACAAGAAAGTTATCCAAGATATTGCTGGCCGGGGGTCTATGTACAAGTCATGAACGGGACAGGACTGCTGAGGAACGTGCCTCGAGGTGTTTGTTTTCCAGCATCAGTCTGTTATAAATGATAATCGAAAGCCAATTTATCAAAAATGCGAAAAGATTTATCTTTTTGCGCATCCAAAATATGGTCCTCAAAACCACCACAGCCAAAGAGACAGCATCGAGCCCGGGATCGGCACTGGGTGAACCTGGATCCAGCCTCTGTCGCATCGAATCCTCCCCCCCTTCATGAGAGCCGCTTCTAGTGACGAGGTTTTATACAGTTTATTGTGCCCGAGGCAGAGGAGTCCCAATTTCTTTTGTAACTCCTCACATTCATAGTTGGTTCTTTCACTGTGCAGAGCTGGACAAAGGCCGTCTCCTGGTTGATGGCCAGCGTTGATTGAGTCCGGGGAAGCCATGTATTCACATGTATGTTCCTGGCGTCCCTGGCTATTTGATCGCTGTTATCCGCAGGACGATGATCGCTCTTAGGCGGTTTCTGATGACTCGAGATACCGGTGATCATCCTGCTGGGAGCGTCCATTCTTACGCTAAAGTGTCGAACTTTATCTAGCCGTCTCTGGGAATCTTAGAGTTTGAATGGACATCCGTCCCTCGGGCCGTGTGTGGTCAGAGACACGTTTGGATTTCACAATCTTTATAAAATACATTCTTTGGCAGCATGAATTATTTCTAACATATATTACAAGTCTCATTACATGGTTATGACAATGGGAAGATGCCAGCAGCTCACATCCCCAGCAGCAGACAAAGAATGTCTGTTATCAGCAGATGTCGTCTCCCGAGGGAGGTGTGAATGTGGTCACTCAAAGAGAGAGATAAAGCAAACTGCCCACTTGACAAAAGATAATCTGCCATACAGATGGTAATTGAAAACATCTTGCATTGCAATCTTCAACATTATCCACCCCTTTTTCTATTTCCATTTGCATCACAAAGAAACCTTACACACAGTTCTCACTTAAGACTAGGTTTCCCTGTGGTACACAATGGCTTTCTCCATCTTTCTGCTTTACCCACCAAGTGCAACCAGGTCCTTGAGCAAAAACAATTC
This sequence comes from Molothrus aeneus, assembly GCF_037042795.1. Taxonomy (NCBI): domain Eukaryota; kingdom Metazoa; phylum Chordata; class Aves; order Passeriformes; family Icteridae; genus Molothrus; species Molothrus aeneus. The sequence continues at coordinate 2,843,786 of NW_027099068.1, read as the reverse complement.
CACGGATGGGTTTGTCTTTGCCTGAGGTGGGAGTAACCCAAACAGTCTTTCCTAAAATACCTTTCACGTGTACAACAGGGACTTTATCTCCATCCACTGTGTGCAGGGGTTCAGACTGGGCAGGACCAGCTCGATTTATGGACCCTCTGGTGTTGACCATTCAGGTGGCTTTTGCTAAGTTCATTTCCCAATTTCTAAAAGTCCCCCCACGCAGTGCTTAAGGGTAGTTTTAAGTAGTCCATTGCACTGTTCAACTTTCCCAGCAGCTGGTGCATGATAGGGGATATGATATATCCATTCAATACCATGTTCCCTGGCCCAGGTGCTGATAAGGCCATTCTTAAAATGGGTCCCGTTGTCTGACTCAATTCTCTCAGGGGTGCCATGTCTCCACGGGATTTGCTTTTCCAGGCCCAGGATGGTGTTCTGGGCAGTGGCATGAGGCACAGGGTCAGTCTCCAACCATCCAGTGGTGGCTTCCACCATGGTCAGCACGTAGCGCTTGCCCTGGCGTGTCTGGGGCAGTGGGATGGAGTCAATCTGCCAGGCCTCCCCATACTTGTACTTGGATCACCACCCACCATACCACAGGGGCTTCACTCGCTTGGCCTGCTTGATGGCAGCACACGTCTCACAGTCATGGATAACCTGAGAAATACTGTCCATGGTTAGATCCACCCCTCGGTCTCGTGCCCACTTATAGGTGGCATCTCTACCCTGATGACCTGAGGCATCATGGGCACATCGAGCTAGGAACAACTCCCCCTTATGTTGCCAATCTAAGTCTATCTTTGACACCTCTATTTTTGCTGCCTGATCTACCTGCTTGTTGTTTTGGTGTTCCTCATTAGCCCGACTCTTGGGGACATGGGCATCTACATGGCAGACTTTCACAGGCAGCTTCTCTAACCGAGCAGCAATATCTTTCCATTCATCAGCAGCCCAGATCGGTTTTCCCCTACGCTGCCAGTTGGCCTTTTTCCACCTTTCCAGCCAGCCCCAAAGAGCATTGGCTACCATCCATGAATCAGTGTAGAGGTAGAGCTTTGGCCATTTCTCTCTCTCAGCAATGTCCAGGGCCAGCTGAACAGCTTTGAGTTCAGCAAGTTGACTTGATCCACCTTCTCCTTTGGTAGCTTGTGCAACCTGTCCTGTGGGGCTCCATACGGCTGCTTTCCACTTCTGGTTCATCCCTACGATGCAGCAAGAACCATCAGTAAAAAGAGTGTATCGTGTATCTTCTGCTGGCAGTTTGTTGTATGGTGGAGCTTCTTCAGCACGTGTCACTGGTTCTTGTTCCTCTTCATCAGTCAGACCAAAGTTCTCACCTTCCGGCCAGTTTGTAATTATCTCCAGAATCCCAGGGTGATTCAGGTTTCCAATACGGGCGCGCTGTGTGATAAGAGCAATTCAGTTACTCCATGTAGCGTCGGTGGCGTGGTGGGTGGTGGGAACCTTTCCTTTAAACATCCACCCCAGCACTGGTAGTCGAGGTGCCAGGAGGAGTTGTGCTTCCGTGCCAGTCACCTCTGAGGCAGCCTGGACTCCTTCATAGGCAGCCAAGATTTCCTTCTTTGTGGGAGTGGAGTTGGCTTTGGACCCTCTGTAGCTTCGACTCCAAAATCCCAGTGGTCGGCCTCGAGTCTCCCCAGGCACCTTCTGCCAAAGGCTCCAGGACAAGCCATGGTTCCCGGCTGCAGAGTAGAGCATGTTCTTTACCTCTGGTCCCGTCCTGACCGGGCCAAGGGCTACTGCATGAGCCATCTCCTGCTGGATCTGGGCAAAGGCTTGTTGCTGCTCAGGGCCCCAGTGGAACTCGTTCTTCTTGCAGGTTACCAGGTAGAGAGGATGCATGATCTGACTGTATTTGGGAATGTGCATCCTCCAAAAACCTATGGCACCCAGGAAAGCTTGCGTTTCCTTCTTGCTGGATGGTGGAGACATTGTAGTGATTTTGTTGATGACCTCAGTGGGAATCTGACCACTTCACTCCCAGGAACTGGATCTCCCGGGCAGGTCCCTTGACTTTACTCTTCTTGATAGCGAAGCCAGCTTTGAGCAAAATCCTGATGGTCCTCTCTCCTTTCTCAAATACTTCCATTGCCATGTTCCCCCACACAATGATGTCATCGATGTACTGCAAGTGCTCTGGAGCCTCACCCTTTTCCAGTGCAGTCTGCATCAGTCAATGGCAGATGGTGGGGCTGTGCTTCCATCCCTGGGACAGTTGGTTCAGGGTGTACTGCACACCCCTCCTGGTGAAAGCAAACTGAGACCTGCATTCTGCTGCCAAAGGAATGGAGAAAAATGCATTAGCAATGTCTATAGTGGCATACCACTTTGCTGCCTTGGACTCCAGCTCGTACCGGAGTTCCAACATGTCTGGCACAGCAGCGCTCAGCGGTGGAGTCACTTCATTCAAGCCACGATAGTCCACAGTCAATCTCCATTCTTTGTCAGACTTGCACACAGGCCAGATGGGGCTGTTGAAGGGTGAGTGAGTCTTGCTGACCACCCCTTGGCTCTCCAGCTCATGGATCATTTTGTGGATGGGGATCACGGCGTCTTGATTCCTCCGATACTGCCGGCGGTGCACTGTCGAGGTGGAAATTGGCACTCGTTGCTCTTCCACCTTCAGGAGACCTGCTGCTGATGGGCTTTCTGATAGTCCAGGCAAAGTGTTCAACTGCTTGATGTTTTCTGCCTCCACAGCAGCTATGCCAAAAGCCCATCTGAGTCCCTTTGGGTCCTTGTAATAGCCGCTCCAGAGGAAATCTATGCCCAGAATACATGGGGCCTCTGGGCCAGTCACAATAGGATGTTTTTCCACTCTTTCCCAGTCAGGCTCACCTCAGCTTCCAACAGGGTCAATTGCTGGGATCCCCCTGTCACCCCGGCAATGGAAATAGGTTCTGCCCCCACATGTCCCAATGGTATCAGGGTACACTGCGCACCAGCATCAACTAAGGCATCGTACTTTTGTGGTTCTGATGTGCCAGGCCATCGGATTCACACTGTCCAGAAAATCCAGTTTTCCCGTGCCTCTCCCTGTCTAGAGGCATGGCCCCTCTAACCCTCGGTATACATGGTAGAGGTACCTTCCAGGGGATCTGACAGATCATACTCAGCAGCTTGGTCATGGGAGGCTGAGGCTACCTTCACTTTGCTGGAGTTCCCTCAATTAGTGTTTCCCTCCTTGAGTTGATGCCCCCGTGCTGCCAGGACAGAAGTGGGTTTTCCATCCCACCTTCCCATGTCTTCCCCATGGTCACGCAGAAAAAAACACAGGTCAGCCCATGGGCTGTACCCTCTCTCTGTAGCTGGGGAACATTGGGCTCTGACTCTGGGGCCTGTGACTCGCACTGGTGCCATATAGGAACTGTTCCTCCTCATCATCTCCCTCATCTCCTCTCTGAGTCCTTGGACCATGGCAGAGACAGGAGCCTGCATCGGGCCATTGATCATACTTTCATAATTCCTAAGCTTGTTGGCCACAGAACCCACAGTCTCTCGGTTGGTATCGGCATTAATTGTTGCAATAAAGGTGGTGTATTGGGATGGCCCTAGATTTGCCAGGCTCCACAACATTTGCCCTGTGCACCTGACTTGCCTGGGGTCATTATCATGCTGTCCATCCTTCCCAAAGAGTAACTCCAATACTGCCACTTCTCTGAGCTGTTGAATCCCCTTCCTCAAGAGTCTTCCAGTGCATTTTGTGGTGCTGCTCCTGCATTCTTTCCCTGTGAACAAACCTCTCTCTGACACTTATTAAAAGCCACTCCCAGAGGGAAAGGGACCCTGGCTCCCTTACAAAAATCTGATTGATACCTGAATCCTTGGTCAAGGGTCCCAAATTCCTTGCCTCACCACCATCCAGCTGGACGCCTGTACCCATAAGATCCCAGACCCGGAGTAGCCAGGTTGTATAAGCCTCCCGTCCCCGTCGTACAAAGTCTTTGTGCAGATTACGGAGACTTTCGTACGTCAGGGACTCGGTGATGATTGCAACCTCTGGCTCCCCTGTGGGTTGTGAGAGCCCTCCCCTATCTGGGTGCTCTGCTTTCATCTTAGATCTCCTTGTTTCTACAGGGGCAACTGCTGCTGGCTGTGATTGCCTTTGCAGTTCAGCTGGAACCTGGACAGTTGTAACATCTGTGGGTTCTGCTGCTGCACTATTAGACTCTCCCTCTTCAAGGCAGGGGGAGGGCTTCTCACCATCTGGGGAAGTGTATTCCTTCAGCACCTGGCCCATCTCACGTATCTCCTTCACCAGAGCCCCCATCCAGTCTGGGTAGTTCACATCTGGGCTGGGCTGTGGGGCAGGGTCAGGCTCTGGGGCAGCAGCATCCCTAGACTCTGGCAGCGTATTAGGTTCTGGGGTAGGTGGCATGGTAGTTATCCAGGTTAGTCTCCCCTTCTCTCTAAATCCTAAATAGAGCAGGCCTACCAGCAACACCAGCCACTGTATGATATCATTAAGATTTAGAATGGATCTGAACCCTTCAAAAACTGGTAGGGTGGACCCAAATAAATGGCTTAAGTCCTGGGAGAAGATTTCACCTGGTGTCATTTCTTTACAGCAGGTGCCATTATTAAAGTAACCCCAAAAACATACAGTTAGTGTGTGATAGCTGTGAATCCATTTGCCTGCTTTCCAGAAGAAGTTAAAAATCCATTAATTCCTCACCTTATTCACCCATAAAACAAAGCGGATAACAGACACAGTAGCCTTGGTTATAGGACCCATGTTTAGATAAGGGCCTATAAATGGGAGAAATACAGCCACGATCACGTGCCACCCAAACCAGGGCAAGTTGGACCACATGGTGTTGCTTAATGAGGTTTCTATAGCCACACACAAAAATTAGATTGCTCAAGAGCTGTTATTCCCTTTTTGTTTCTGTGCCCTTGAGCCCTACGTTGGGCGCCAAAATCTGTCTTGGTTTTGGAAAGACGGGAGTCTGCTAAGGAAGGCAGGAGCCTCCCCTGAAATGGAGAATGTAAACTCTCCCCACCGCTCCGAATTGCTATAAATTTTACATTAAGGGGCTCTCAGGTAAAAATATGGGAGCAGGAAATAACAGTTCTTTATTGGGGAAAAGAAAAAAAAAGGATAAAATAAACAATGCAGTACACTAGAACAAGACTGACAGAGTCAGAACCTGACCTGAAACCCTGTGGGCCAGGGTGCTGGTGGCAGTCCAATTGGAAATGTGGCTGCTGTCCTCCTAAAGTATCAGGTGTGGTACTGTTGGAGCGAGGGGGATCTATAGAGATGGATGTATTCTTCCTCTGAAGATCCAGTGGAAAAAGAGGAGCTGCAGTTTCTCTAGGGAATCACGTGGAGAAAGCCGTGTGGTGTCTCAAGAACCTCTGGATTATATCTGGGGAGCAATCCTTGGCTCCTCCCTCTGGGCAGAGCATTTCACAATGGGATGTTTTAGTCCTTATCAGCCATGCAGTGACATTCAATGGTCTGTAATCAGCAGATGTCCCCTCAGGAGGGGGTGTGAATGTGGTCACTAAAAAGAGAGAGATAAGACAAACTGCCCACTTGAAAAATGTAATCTGCCATAGACATGGCAATGGAAAACAACTTGCATTGCAATCTTCAAAAGGGGGGAAAAGAGAAGCAGGGAGGAAGGGCCAGATGCCGCTATGAGAATGCCATTCCATCCCATAGGTGACATAGTGAGAGGAGGCTGGGAACAAAATGGTCATTCCTGCTGATCACCCTGACATCTTCACAACAAGAGGCCCAGAAAGGAGTGCACATCTGCCTCCTGGTGTTGTCCTGAATGTGAGCTCATTACCTGGCGTTCATTACCCGCAAGTCTGGCAGCTTCCCGCGGGCATTCCACGCTTCAGGCAAGCAAAGCTGCTTACCTCACTATGTTCTTTGGGCCTCTGAAGGGGACCGTCCACTTAGCTACAGCCTGGCAAGGAAGGGAGTCTTACAACACTCTGGATATTTTAGACTTTTATTCTCACTCGGCCTGAAACAAAGTATCCCCTCGCTACTTCTCCATCTTCATCCTTCTGTCCTGAAGGTGGCCTGTTCAGGCTGACAGCTTGGAGCGCCTGCAGGCTCCAGTTCGGCTGCAGCGCAGCTTTTCCTCTCACAGCTTAATTCTTATTATGACAATTCTTTCATTTCTACTTCAAAGATACCTCAGAGCTTGCCTAAATTAACAACACTCTATTCTAAGCTAAACAATCCTCTATTATCTAAGATATCTACGTTCCATAGCCCTTAAATGGTGATCCCTATATATCCTAGTTCTTTTAAACTTTCATCTCTTGGAGAAAGAAAAAACAACTCAGCTTTAAATTGAACCTAGCACACACCTAACCAAACCTAACCTAACCTAACCTAACCTAACCTAACCTAACCTAACCTAACCTAACCTAACCTTACCTTACCTTACCTAACCTAACCAAACACCTAAACTGAGCAAATACGAAAAAAAATCACATTTCCTATCTATGGCACAGCTCCTCTTAATACTCAGGGGATGGCTGGAGCTCTGCCTAAAGATGACACATCCCCTTTTCCCTCCTCTGGGCTGGCGGAGCATAAGGGCCTCCTCAGGCGCAGGTGTCTCCTCTCCAGTCTTCCTGCACTTGCTTGGCTGAGATGATCAGAGCAGCCAGGCTGGAGGCAGGATCGCCTGAGGTCACAAAGGGATGCTGCCCAGAGGAAAAAAGAACAAAGAAAGGAACTCTTACTTTCCAGAATCCCATCCTCACGGGCTCAAGCAGGATTCCCTGGCTACCAGGAAGACACACAAAGAGCACCGAGGGCAGCATGTCCCCCTGCGCCTTGCTGTGCTGGGAGCTGTCTGCGCCACGTGGCCCACACTCTTCCTCATGCCTTCATGCAGGTGTCCTCAGCTGCCAGGGCTTTTTGCCCCTTTGCTTTTTCTTACCTGCAGGAGCTCCTGGGCAGACCAGCGCCTGTCCTCGTCAGCCTGCAGGCAGCAGCGGAGGAAGTCGCGCAGGAGAGCCGAGTGGTGCCTGGGGTTCTGCAGTTTTGGGGGCCCGTTCCTTTCTATCATTTCAAAAACCTACAGCACACGGATGCAAGAGGACACTGCACCTGCTCCTTTGCTAGCCACAGCAGCTCTCTCCACACAGAGCCCTCTTGCTAAGCTGCACCTTACCCTGAGACGGGCTTCCCGCTCGTAAGGAGCTTCCCCTTCCACCATTTCCAGCCCCATGATGCCCAGGGACCAGATGTCCACTTTGGGGCCGTAGGCTTCTCCTCTCACCACCTCCGGCGCCATCCAGCTGGGAGTGCCGACGCTGGAGCTGCGCTTGCTGCGCTCAGGGCTGAGCTGAGCACAGAGGCCAAAGTCACCTGAGGCCAAAAACAAAGCCTGTCAAAGCCAGCTCCCACTGGCAAAGCGGCCAAAACCATTGCCCACTCCAAGCCTGACCAGGCCTTGCTGAATCTAGCTGAAAAAGCAGCTGAGCTCTCCTTCCACGTGCCTGGAGCCAGGCAAATAATGCATCGGCCACATCCACAACACCCTCACCATTCACGCACTGGCCAAGCGGCGCTTCTGCCCCAGTGGCAGTCACCGAAATGCAAGCGCACGGCAGGTGCTGGAAATGCTGCAGCCCAGCAGGGATACCCACCCAACTTGACAGATCCATCCATGCCCACAAGGACGTTGTTGCTTTTGATGTCTCTGTGGATGACTTGGCGGGAATGAAGGAAATGCAGTCCTTGCAGGCACTGAGAGAGAAAAAGGAGGGAGGGAAAGTTAACGTACAGGATCGGATTTCATCCCACCAGAAAGGAAAGAGCTCGACGGGACTGACGGCTTTCTCAGGGAATTGTGAGCGAGGGCGCAGCATCATGGTGCTGTCACGAAGAAGAGCTTGCTGCTTCAACACTCTTGGAAGTTTTTTCTCGATTTCCAAGCAAAGGCATCCAAGCTCCCAAAAGTTCCGCCGGCCTTGGGTAGGAAGCGCGTCACCTTTTGCTGGGAGGCGGCACGGCAAATATTTTTGGGGAAGCCTAGTGGCAGCAGAGGAGGAAGCAGCACCTAAGAGCTGTTCCAGAATCCGTCGCCATGCGGGCTGCAATGCTATCCTTTGCAGCTGAGGACGGCTCTTTGCCCTTAGCTTGAAATTCTGCCACCTGCATGGCAAGGAATATAGGACAGACAGACAGGCTCCAGGCAAACATTCCCAGGCAAAGCTGAGAAGAGGAAGCAAGTGAAACCAAGCGAGTGAGCCAGCACCAGCGCCAGAGGACACACAGGATGGAAGAGTGCAAGAACAGAGCCTGAGGAGTGCGGGCACAGCGGCAGGCAGTTCACTTCCCATGCTCGCTCTTCTCCTATGTGTGTGGTGAGAAGAGCAGCAGCAGCAGCAGCAGCAAAAGAAAGGTGAGAGCAAGAAATCCCAGCTGTCCTTAACCTCCAGCTGGCAAGCAGCATCCTGGGCAGGCTTGGGGAAGCACAAGCGGGATCCCTCACCTCCCGACAGACAGCGCCTATCTGTCCTTCCTCCGGGTACACCGCGCTGAGCACATCAAACAAGGTGCCGCCGTCCATGAACTCCATGGCCAGCCAGAGCTCCGCATCCACCAGGTAGCTGAAAGAAGAAAACCACGGCATGGAGAGACAGCAATGGGCACAGCCTCAGTCAGCCAGGGGCCCGAGCCAGGTTTTTGCAACTGCTCTCCAAGCTACGTGTGCCACAAGAGATTCATGATCACCAGCTCCAACTCCTCCCACGCTCTGGAGACCAGCAGAGAAATCACCACCAGCTCCCTTCTCTGCCAGGGACCAAAGGGCATCGTCTCTTCGGGCTTGCACTAGCTAAAGCTACATTGACACGAGAATAGGCCAACCTGTCTAAGTAGGTAACGATATTGGGACTCCTGTTGTCCCTCATGGCCAGGATTTCATTGGCAGCCAGCTCCTCGGACATCTCCTCCTCAAGCGACATGATCTTGATTGCCACCTGAAATGACATTGGCCACCGTTTACCTTGAGAAGACGCCCCCTGCTCGAGATCACAAGCAGCACGGAGCGAGTGCTGCTGCAATGAGGCAGCGGGCTGGGCCAAAGTGCCTTGTCACTCGACAGCAGAGCTTAGCAGAAGCACCAAAGGCCATCCCAAATGCATTCTGCCTCCTGAGCCTAGAGTGTACTTCAGAGGAACAGCCTCTGCTGCAGACATGGAGCTGCCACCCAAACCTCCAGGCAGGGCTCACAGCAGCGGGGAAAGCGCTCCGGAGCTGCAAAATGGCATGGGGCTGTTGGCACTTTACCTGTTGTCCGCTGCTGGTGTCAAGGGCTTTATAAACAGCTCCAAAGCCCCTGGAAAGACAAAAGCAGCAGAAAGAGCCCTTTATCCCTTGGCACTGAAATCAAGCCTAGGCAGCAGATCTCCCCAGGCTGCCTGCACGCCTTCCTTAGAAAACGCCTGGCTGCGGCGTCTCTTCGGCCAGCAGCACGTCGGCCCGTGAGCCCTCTGCCCTGCGGGGCAGCCTGTCCAAGGGAACACTAAGGTGCAGCATGAAGACCAAGGGCTGCTGGAAATCTCCAAGGCACACGCCCAGCCAGGTCATTTCCAAACCTAAGGGGAACTCTCCTCCTTGTGTGGGCATGCATGTATGTGTGTGTCAAAAGAGTGAGAACAATTAGAGTCAGAAGACTGTCCTTGAGAATCTGACATTTCTTGAGTGGCAAGGTGCTCTTTCAGGCCAGAAAGCGGCAGGGGCAGAGGGCTTCCCAGCTCCTGCTCCTCCTTGCTGCAAGCAAGACAATGCCAGCATCAACTTGTCTTTGATGAGGCCTTCGCATTGCTCTGACCCAGCAGTCCAGGCAGGCGACAGGAGGTAAAGCCAGAGCCTGACCGTGATTGGAGCTTGCCTGACTTCACGCTTGATATTGCACCAGCCAAAGACCTGGCCCACACTTTTGTAAAAGGAGCCGACACCACGCTTACCCTCGTCCCAGTTCTTCAAATGCCGTGTATTTGCTCATTGGCTGGCCCGGACTCACAATGCTCCCTGAAAGACAAAAGCAGCGCAGGGCGCTCGCTCGCACACAGAGACGCCGCTCCCCACACCCTCCCAAAGGCAGCCCCGCTGCCGGCAGCTCTGGGCCCTTTGCGGTCCCCTGGCTTCCAGCTGCTGAGACCAGCAAGTGGGAGGGCCATCTTCTCCACCTTTCATCAGGTGGCCTTTCCCAGAAGGCCTTTATTTCTTTCAAGCGCAGCATCCCATGCCATAAGCCAAAATGATGAGACCTTAAGAAGAGGGCCCTAAGAGGTCACCAAGGGCCTTTGCAGCCTCTGCAGTCACACCCACCATCACTGGCAGGTCCACTGCCAGGGCCACAAAGTGTCTGAGCCAGAGGAGGTGCAAGAACGGGAGCCCGAAAACAGCTGGGGCCAGAGAGCTCCCTGGGGCCTAGGCACTTGCTAGGTGCCAGCCTTCTGCTCAAGCAGAAACAATCTCTGCTTTTGTCTTTGGCACACAAGGCAGCCCAGGCCGAGCCAAGCCAGGCCCAGCCGCCCTCACAGGCAGCAGGAAGTCCCTGAGCGCTGCCGCGCTGCCTCAAAGCACAACAACAGCTTCTGCCAAGAGGCCTAAGCGCCTCTGAGACCGAGGGGCAACTTCTGGCACAGCCTACCCCCAGACACGCACACAACACACTGCTCTGGCAGACAAGAAATGCACCCGACTCACTCAGTGTCTTCCGGCCCTGCTCCTGCCTTTTCTCGGGCTGCTGGGCTGCGCTGCTGCAGGAAGTGCCAGCAGCGGGGGGCGAGCTGGCTGCTGCAGCCCACGCTGGTCCAGCGGCACCAGGTTGAATTGCAGAGCCTGTGTTGAGCTGGGACCAGAAAGGATTGCCCGTCAGAAGGGTGCCTGGCACACATGCCCCGCCCAGCGCACGGCCAAAGCAAGGCCTTGGGAAGGTGCTGTCAGCCACCCCCAGGCCTCTCCAGCTGGGGCGTTTCCCATGTCCCCTTCTCAAAGGCAACTTTGGCAAAAGCCCAAAGGCTATTTGGATCCAGCCCCTCAGGGCCACCTCCATGCTCCATGTTTTCAGCTTTTCTGCAAGACATTGGCAACAAGGGATCGATGGGGCTGCCAAGATCCAGAAAGACATCAGAGCAGGGCCCCAGGGCCTTCTTGCTTTCCTCCTCCTGTCTTTCCCTGGGCAATGAAATCAGCCCGCAACTGGCATGCAGTGGTCTGCTCAGAAGCCCGCAGCATTGCCCTTCTCTGATCTGTTTCACAGATTTCCCCTCTCCATGGCAGCCTTTAGGGAGCGGCCCTTCGGAGACGCCTTCCTGCCCTGCCCAGACCCACCCGCCCTTCACAATGTAGGGCTGCCAAGGATTCTCCTCTCCAAAGGCTGCTCTGACCGGCTGGAAGTGAAGCACAGCCTGAAGCTAATTAGTCCATGGAGAGGGCAGGTCCCCTCCAGGGGCCAGTGTCTGCCAGGTCCCCTGCAAGGCCGGCAACTGCGTCTTTGGGCCGCTCCGTCCGCTGACCACAGGCAGCCTGCACTGACAATGGGCACACGGGGCTGACTCCTACACTGAGAATCATTGAATGCTGCCTCCTGTCTGATGCCAAGAGACATTCTCAGGCCCTCTCAGCATCCCAGCTTAAATGCCAAACTTCAGAACCCATTGGCCAGGGCTCGCTGGCTTGCCTGAAGCAGCACTAGGTCACGGCAGGCACACAGCCGCCCAGCATCTTCAGCCACGAGCAACAAGGGCTGCTCCAAAACTGGAAGCCTGGCCCTGCACCAAAGGCAGTGCCATGCTCAGCTGCCACTCACCGGCTCTGCAAGTTCAGGCTGTGCAGGGAAAGCAGCTGGAGCTTGATGCTCCTTTGCTCCTCTTCAGCCTCTTCCTCAATGCCAGAGGCAGCCAGAGGAGCTGCTGACCCTGCTGTTGAGGCCTGCAGACAGACAGAAGTGAGAGAGATGGGCAAAAGGCGATCCCTCAGGAGCTGCTTTCTGTTGAGCTGGGAAAGGACCCAGAAGAAGGGGAAATGGAAGACTTTGATACAAGTGGGACTCTGAGTCATGAAAAGCCCAGGAAGTTGGCTGAATGAGGTGCTACTCCCATCTTGCTGTGCATTTGAGCTTCCCTGCTGCCTAGAAGCAGCAAGATGCCTTGGAGCTGTCCCATTTGCCTTTCATCTCTTGAAAGGCTCTTCCCTGCAAAATCAGCAAACAGCCAGTGCTCCCTTTGCTACTGCTGATGCCACGGGGCACTTGGCCTTTCTTTCAGCCTCCCACGCTGGCACTCCACACTGGACTGCAAGAGGCCAAGCTGGCAGAATTGCCGCCCCATTGTCACACGCCAGCAACGTCACAGCTTCCTTTGCCACTCACCAAAGGCCAGGCTTGCCTCCATCCGCGTGTCAGGTGACCTGCAGCCAGCAAGGGAAAAGGAACCAGAGGCCCTTAGAAAAGTGCCTGTGCTGGCCACTCCCGCAGCACAAGGCAGTCCCAACACAGAGCATTTCCCTTTCCCAACATGCCTCCCGGAGCAACAGCTCTTTCCCACAGCAGGCAAGAGAACAACAAGGACGCTAGAGTAGGCTCTGTCTACATTTGGGGCTCTTTTGCCAAGAGAGAAATAGAAAGACGCTGCTGGAAATGCCCCTTGCTCTTCAACACTCTCAGCTTCCCTTGTGCCCAACAGCTCAAGCAGCATTTTCCTCTTCTCTTTCTTCTCTTTCTTTTTCTTTTTAGATGTAGATTCTTTTAAATGGCATGCCCTAATTCCCATGCCTTGGCTGAAGATGGTAGCTCAGCAAAGCTTCCACAAAGGGCCCCTTCCCTGTGGCAGCTCCCTGCTGAAGCAGCCCAGGAACAGCTGCTGGGCTCAGCAGCAAACCCTCCCTGCACTGGACTTTGTGCTGCATCGCCAAGGGAATCGCAGTCTTGGCACACCATCAAAGGATCAAGTCACGCAGCCAAGGCCTCTAAGGGGCAGAATTGGGAGCGAAAGGTGCTTTCCTTCGCTCCTGGAGAGAGCCACCGAGTTGCTAGCAGTACTTCTGAGCATCTCCCCTCCGAGTCTGCAATTAGCAGCTTGTCTTGCTTGAAGCAGCAAGAGGAGGAAATGACAGACTCCAGTGCCATGCACTCTCTCGGGGAGGGAAGGCAACTGCTGCAGGTTGCGGGGCAAATACTCTGCACCCGCCCCCCAGTACACAGATGCCCCCTTTTTAGCTGATGCTGCTGGCAGGACATTGACCAAAGCGGTGGCATCTTCATGGCCATTGTGTTCCCAAATAAACTCGGTCAGTGCTGCGGCATAAAGAGCAGAGTGAAGCAAAAGCCGGGTGATGCCAGCCCCAGGAGAAACCTTTACTTACGAGTCAGCTGGGTCAGGTAGTAGCCAGAATAGACAACAGAAAAGACCGTGCAAACCGCGGCACAGACCTGCCCGATCATTTTGGCAGCGCTGTGCGGGTTTGCACACTGAATGCCAGCCAAGGCAAAGCCCAGACTCCTCTCGGGGTGCAGGCCGTCTGCTGAGAACTCCTTGAGCACAAGGATCCTCCTGCAGGGAGCGAGCAGAAGAGCCGCTCTGGACAAGCAGGCCTTGCGTGCACCGGGGCAACGCTGTGCTGACAGCACTGTGACGTGGCACCGCTCCCCTGACCTCACAATAGCAGCTGTTCTATGGCTTCCTTGTGCCCAGCAAGGCAACCTTCTGTACAGCTGATGCGAAAGAAAAGCCTGGGAAGTTCTCCTCACTCATAAAGCAGCAGAAAATGTCCTCCCAGTCCATAAGGCAGTGCTCAAGGCGTCCCAGGGGAACTCAGAAAATGGGCCAACCCAAGCGGCATCCAAGGAATCCAAGCAAACGCGCCTTTTGGTCCCAAAAGCTTTGACTGAAAGCAAAAGTCTGCTTCTTCTAGGTGGCATGGGAGCTGGTTCTGAAAAGTCTCACTTCTTCAATGACATTTAGGGGGAAAAAGAAGCAAAGATAATAAAGTTCCAGGAGTATTTTAGGCTGCAGTCACTTCTCGAGCACGCGGGTGCGTGCTGACCTATGGAGGGGCTTGACAGCTGGCCTGCAAGCAAAGCTGAGTTCATAGAAGACATCCCAATTGATGGGTTTTCAGTGTATCCATAGCAAGGAAGAAGACAAGGCCGTCAGCATGGAAACCGATTAGTAAAGAGAGATGAAATTTTCGTAAGCTAGACTAGTGCCTAAGTAGATGTGTATACTTGCCTTATAAATTTCTGTAAAACTTTTGCCAATTCTATTGACGTTAATTGCTTTGCACCAATGGATATAAGAAGTTCTTGTGGTGTAGTCAGTGACTTAAGATCACGCTTTGTTAAGAGTGTAGAAGCTGGAGAACACGCAGAATAAAGAAAACTTTTTTCTTCTTGGACCCTGATCACGTGTGTATGTCACGTCCGGCCTAATGGTGACAGTTCCCCATCTCTGGATCAAGAGACAAGTATTGTCTGACAGGTAGCTTGTCAACAAACTGGGAAAGAATTGAGTACCTGGGCATGCAGATTTCTGAAGGGAGGAAAGAAAAGTGTTGACAAGAATAAGCCTGAGTTTTAAACGCCTGAAAGAGTCAAAAATAACACGTTGTGGGATATTGTGCCAGATGTTCCACAGAGTTAAAACCAACCACAACTCATTAGTATCTGGACTTCCTTGCCCACTATGCTTAGAAATGTTGCTTGAAGGCACTTTGTATCTAAAAAATCCAGTTCCTGTAGATGACTGTAGACGTAGATCAAAATCCTACCAAAAACTCCGTGTCAAAACGAGCAAGAGTGAGACTTTTGTCCTTGGCAGTAGCTTCCAGGTGCTCCTGGACATCGCCAGGCCTAGACACAAAGATGTGTATTCGGCGGAGGGAGAGAAGCCTTATGCTTAGCTCTAACTGTGACCTTTGCTAGCAGATCTTACTAGCAGGTAAGAAATTCCATTTGTTCTGCTCTTAGGCAGAGCCAAGATGGGAATCCAAGTCTAGATCACAGGAGAAGATCACAGGAGCCTCAGCTTTTCCAGAGGAGGAAAAATACAAAGGCTAGTAAATTTGCCCTGGGTTGACAGGGGTTTTTTACAGATCCATAGACAAGTGATGAAGCTTAAAAGATGACAGCAGAGGAAAATCAACAGATATGCTGAAACTGAGTGAAGAGGAAGGAGACTTCAAATTAACTGAAAAGCTGCACCGAAAGCCTCTCTACTTTTTGCAGTTGCTTCAAGTTTAAAATGACAAACTCTAGCAGCACTTCCAACTTATTGTTCTTAATTCTAGATTAAAGACAATCAAAACTGTGTACTCCTGCTTAGAGTATGAAGTAAAGCACAGAAAGGCATTAGAGTAAGAAAAGTTGTGTTTAGAAGGCTGAGGCAGCCTTAGGGCTAGGAGGAATGGGGAGGCGTGGAAATCAGGCCTGTGGGCACCAGTCAAGGAGCATCCAGTCCCTGAGCGGTCCCTCACAGAGGGTATCCCAGCAGATGGAGTCCAAATGGAGCCACAGCTCGGTGGGAAAAGTGCCGGGCTGCTGAGCCGTGCTTAGCAGGGGCTCCTGCATCAAATTGCTCCCTGACAGGTGCGGTATGCTGTGTGTGTGTGCCCAACAGCTGGCAAGAGCAGGCTGGCCCAGATGTGGGAAAAGGCCAAGGAGGCAGCAGAGTGGGAATGGGGCTGTGCAGGAGGCCTGGTGGTTGCACACAGCCGTGGGGGATCAGGCTGGCCCAGATGGTCCCTGGGGCTCTGGGCTGAAAAGGGGGGAAAAGAGAAGCAGGGAGGAAGGGCCAGATGCCGCTATGAGAATGCCATTCCATCCCATAGGTGACATAGTGAGAGGAGGCTGGGAACAAAATGGTCATTCCTGCTGATCACCCTGACATCTTCACGACAAGAGGCCCAGAAAGGAGTGCACATCTGCCTCCTGGTGTTGTCCTGAATGTGAGCTCATTACCTGGCGTTCATTACCCGCAAGTCTGGCAGCTTCCCGCGGGCATTCCACGCTTCAGGCAAGCAAAGCTGCTTACCTCACTATGTTCTTTGGGCCTCTGAAGGGGACCGTCCACTTAGCTACAGCCTGGCAAGGAAGGGAGTCTTACAACACTCTGGATATTTTAGACTTTTATTCTCACTCAGCCTGAAACAAAGTATCCCCTCGCTACTTCTCCATCTTCATCCTTCTGTCCTGCAGGTGGCCTGTTCAGGCTGACAGCTTGGAGCGCCTGCAGGCTCCAGTTCGGCTGCAGCGCAGCTTTTCCTCTCACAGCTTAATTCTTATTATGACAATTCTTTCATTTCTACTTCAAAGATACCTCAGAGCTTGCCTAAATTAACAACACTCTATTCTAAGCTAAACAATCCTCTATTATCTAAGATATCTACGTTCCATAGCCCTTAAATGGTGATCCCTATATATCCTAGTTCTTTTAAACTTTCATCTCTTGGAGAAAGAAAAAACAACTCAGCTTTAAATTGAACCTAGCACACACCTAACCAAACCTAACCTAACCTAACCTAACCTAACCTAACCTAACCTAACCTAACCTAACCTAACCTAACCTAACCTTACCTTACCTTACCTAACCTAACCAAACACCTAAACTGAGCAAATACGAAAAAAAATCACATTTCCTATCTATGGCACAGCTCCTCTTAATACTCAGGGGATGGCTGGAGCTCTGCCTAAAGATGACACATCCCCTTTTCCCTCCTCTGGGCTGGCGGAGCATAAGGGCCTCCTCAGGCGCAGGTGTCTCCTCTCCAGTCTTCCTGCACTTGCTTGGCTGAGATGATCAGAGCAGCCAGGCTGGAGGCAGGATCGCCTGAGGTCACAAAGGGATGCTGCCCAGAGGAAAAAAGAACAAAGAAAGGAACTCTTACTTTCCAGAATCCCATCCTCACGGGCTCAAGCAGGATTCCCTGGCTACCAGGAAGACACACAAAGAGCACCGAGGGCAGCATGTCCCCCTGCGCCTTGCTGTGCTGGGAGCTGTCTGCGCCACGTGGCCCACACTCTTCCTCATGCCTTCATGCAGGTGTCCTCAGCTGCCAGGGCTTTTTGCCCCTTTGCTTTTTCTTACCTGCAGGAGCTCCTGGGCAGACCAGCGCCTGTCCTCGTCAGCCTGCAGGCAGCAGCGGAGGAAGTCGCGCAGGAGAGCCGAGTGGTGCCTGGGGTTCTGCAGTTTTGGGGGCCCGTTCCTTTCTATCATTTCAAAAACCTACAGCACACGGATGCAAGAGGACACTGCACCTGCTCCTTTGCTAGCCACAGCAGCTCTCTCCACACAGAGCCCTCTTGCTAAGCTGCACCTTACCCTGAGACGGGCTTCCCGCTCGTAAGGAGCTTCCCCTTCCACCATTTCCAGCCCCATGATGCCCAGGGACCAGATGTCCACTTTGGGGCCGTAGGCTTCTCCTCTCACCACCTCCGGCGCCATCCAGCTGGGAGTGCCGACGCTGGAGCTGCGCTTGCTGCGCTCAGGGCTGAGCTGAGCACAGAGGCCAAAGTCACCTGAGGCCAAAAACAAAGCCTGTCAAAGCCAGCTCCCACTGGCAAAGCGGCCAAAACCATTGCCCACTCCAAGCCTGACCAGGCCTTGCTGAATCTAGCTGAAAAAGCAGCTGAGCTCTCCTTCCACGTGCCTGGAGCCAGGCAAATAATGCATCGGCCACATCCACAACACCCTCACCATTCACGCACTGGCCAAGCGGCGCTTCTGCCCCAGTGGCAGTCACCGAAATGCAAGCGCACGGCAGGTGCTGGAAATGCTGCAGCCCAGCAGGGATACCCACCCAACTTGACAGATCCATCCATGCCCACAAGGACGTTGTTGCTTTTGATGTCTCTGTGGATGACTTGGCGGGAATGAAGGAAATGCAGTCCTTGCAGGCACTGAGAGAGAAAAAGGAGGGAGGGAAAGTTAACGTACAGGATCGGATTTCATCCCACCAGAAAGGAAAGAGCTCGACGGGACTGACGGCTTTCTCAGGGAATTGTGAGCGAGGGCGCAGCATCATGGTGCTGTCACGAAGAAGAGCTTGCTGCTTCAACACTCTTGGAAGTTTTTTCTCGATTTCCAAGCAAAGGCATCCAAGCTCCCAAAAGTTCCGCCGGCCTTGGGTAGGAAGCGCGTCACCTTTTGCTGGGAGGCGGCACGGCAAATATTTTTGGGGAAGCCTAGTGGCAGCAGAGGAGGAAGCAGCACCTAAGAGCTGTTCCAGAATCCGTCGCCATGCGGGCTGCAATGCTATCCTTTGCAGCTGAGGACGGCTCTTTGCCCTTAGCTTGAAATTCTGCCACCTGCATGGCAAGGAATATAGGACAGACAGACAGGCTCCAGGCAAACATTCCCAGGCAAAGCTGAGAAGAGGAAGCAAGTGAAACCAAGCGAGTGAGCCAGCACCAGCGCCAGAGGACACACAGGATGGAAGAGTGCAAGAACAGAGCCTGAGGAGTGCGGGCACAGCGGCAGGCAGTTCACTTCCCATGCTCGCTCTTCTCCTATGTGTGTGGTGAGAAGAGCAGCAGCAGCAGCAGCAGCAAAAGAAAGGTGAGAGCAAGAAATCCCAGCTGTCCTTAACCTCCAGCTGGCAAGCAGCATCCTGGGCAGGCTTGGGGAAGCACAAGCGGGATCCCTCACCTCCCGACAGACAGCGCCTATCTGTCCTTCCTCCGGGTACACCGCGCTGAGCACATCAAACAAGGTGCCGCCGTCCATGAACTCCATGGCCAGCCAGAGCTCCGCATCCACCAGGTAGCTGAAAGAAGAAAACCACGGCATGGAGAGACAGCAATGGGCACAGCCTCAGTCAGCCAGGGGCCCGAGCCAGGTTTTTGCAACTGCTCTCCAAGCTACGTGTGCCACAAGAGATTCATGATCACCAGCTCCAACTCCTCCCACGCTCTGGAGACCAGCAGAGAAATCACCACCAGCTCCCTTCTCTGCCAGGGACCAAAGGGCATCGTCTCTTCGGGCTTGCACTAGCTAAAGCTACATTGACACGAGAATAGGCCAACCTGTCTAAGTAGGTAACGATATTGGGACTCCTGTTGTCCCTCATGGCCAGGATTTCATTGGCAGCCAGCTCCTCGGACATCTCCTCCTCAAGCGACATGATCTTGATTGCCACCTGAAATGACATTGGCCACCGTTTACCTTGAGAAGACGCCCCCTGCTCGAGATCACAAGCAGCACGGAGCGAGTGCTGCTGCAATGAGGCAGCGGGCTGGGCCAAAGTGCCTTGTCACTCGACAGCAGAGCTTAGCAGAAGCACCAAAGGCCATCCCAAATGCATTCTGCCTCCTGAGCCTAGAGTGTACTTCAGAGGAACAGCCTCTGCTGCAGACATGGAGCTGCCACCCAAACCTCCAGGCAGGGCTCACAGCAGCGGGGAAAGCGCTCCGGAGCTGCAAAATGGCATGGGGCTGTTGGCACTTTACCTGTTGTCCGCTGCTGGTGTCAAGGGCTTTATAAACAGCTCCAAAGCCCCTGGAAAGACAAAAGCAGCAGAAAGAGCCCTTTATCCCTTGGCACTGAAATCAAGCCTAGGCAGCAGATCTCCCCAGGCTGCCTGCACGCCTTCCTTAGAAAACGCCTGGCTGCGGCGTCTCTTCGGCCAGCAGCACGTCGGCCCGTGAGCCCTCTGCCCTGCGGGGCAGCCTGTCCAAGGGAACACTAAGGTGCAGCATGAAGACCAAGGGCTGCTGGAAATCTCCAAGGCACACGCCCAGCCAGGTCATTTCCAAACCTAAGGGGAACTCTCCTCCTTGTGTGGGCATGCATGTATGTGTGTGTCAAAAGAGTGAGAACAATTAGAGTCAGAAGACTGTCCTTGAGAATCTGACATTTCTTGAGTGGCAAGGTGCTCTTTCAGGCCAGAAAGCGGCAGGGGCAGAGGGCTTCCCAGCTCCTGCTCCTCCTTGCTGCAAGCAAGACAATGCCAGCATCAACTTGTCTTTGATGAGGCCTTCGCATTGCTCTGACCCAGCAGTCCAGGCAGGCGACAGGAGGTAAAGCCAGAGCCTGACCGTGATTGGAGCTTGCCTGACTTCACGCTTGATATTGCACCAGCCAAAGACCTGGCCCACACTTTTGTAAAAGGAGCCGACACCACGCTTACCCTCGTCCCAGTTCTTCAAATGCCGTGTATTTGCTCATTGGCTGGCCCGGACTCACAATGCTCCCTGAAAGACAAAAGCAGCGCAGGGCGCTCGCTCGCACACAGAGACGCCGCTCCCCACACCCTCCCAAAGGCAGCCCCGCTGCCGGCAGCTCTGGGCCCTTTGCGGTCCCCTGGCTTCCAGCTGCTGAGACCAGCAAGTGGGAGGGCCATCTTCTCCACCTTTCATCAGGTGGCCTTTCCCAGAAGGCCTTTATTTCTTTCAAGTGCAGCATCCCATGCCATAAGCCAAAATGATGAGACCTTAAGAAGAGGGCCCTAAGAGGTCACCAAGGGCCTTTGCAGCCTCTGCAGTCACACCCACCATCACTGGCAGGTCCACTGCCAGGGCCACAAAGTGTCTGAGCCAGAGGAGGTGCAAGAACGGGAGCCCGAAAACAGCTGGGGCCAGAGAGCTCCCTGGGGCCTAGGCACTTGCTAGGTGCCAGCCTTCTGCTCAAGCAGAAACAATCTCTGCTTTTGTCTTTGGCACACAAGGCAGCCCAGGCCGAGCCAAGCCAGGCCCAGCCGCCCTCACAGGCAGCAGGAAGTCCCTGAGCGCTGCCGCGCTGCCTCAAAGCACAACAACAGCTTCTGCCGAGAGGCCTAAGCGCCTCTGAGACCGAGGGGCAACTTCTGGCACAGCCTACCCCCAGACACGCACACAACACACTGCTCTGGCAGACAAGAAATGCACCCGACTCACTCAGTGTCTTCCGGCCCTGCTCCTGCCTCTTCTCGGGCTGCTGGGCTGCGCTGCTGCAGGAAGTGCCAGCAGCGGGGGGCGAGCTGGCTGCTGCAGCCCACGCTGGTCCAGCGGCACCAGGTTGAATTGCAGAGCCTGTGTTGAGCTGGGACCAGAAAGGATTGCCCGTCAGAAGGGTGCCTGGCACACATGCCCCGCCCAGCGCACGGCCAAAGCAAGGCCTTGGGAAGGTGCTGTCAGCCACCCCCAGGCCTCTCCAGCTGGGGCGTTTCCCATGTCCCCTTCTCAAAGGCAACTTTGGCAAAAGCCCAAAGGCTATTTGGATCCAGCCCCTCAGGGCCACCTCCATGCTCCATGTTTTCAGCTTTTCTGCAAGACATTGGCAACAAGGGATCGATGGGGCTGCCAAGATCCAGAAAGACATCAGAGCAGGGCCCCAGGGCCTTCTTGCTTTCCTCCTCCTGTCTTTCCCTGGGCAATGAAATCAGCCCGCAACTGGCATGCAGTGGTCTGCTCAGAAGCCCGCAGCATTGCCCTTCTCTGATCTGTTTCACAGATTTCCCCTCTCCATGGCAGCCTTTAGGGAGCGGCCCTTCGGAGACGCCTTCCTGCCCTGCCCAGACCCACCCGCCCTTCACAATGTAGGGCTGCCAAGGATTCTCCTCTCCAAAGGCTGCTCTGACCGGCTGGAAGTGAAGCACAGCCTGAAGCTAATTAGTCCATGGAGAGGGCAGGTCCCCTCCAGGGGCCAGTGTCTGCCAGGTCCCCTGCAAGGCCGGCAACTGCGTCTTTGGGCCGCTCCGTCCGCTGACCACAGGCAGCCTGCACTGACAATGGGCACACGGGGCTGACTCCTACACTGAGAATCATTGAATGCTGCCTCCTGTCTGATGCCAAGAGACATTCTCAGGCCCTCTCAGCATCCCAGCTTAAATGCCAAACTTCAGAACCCATTGGCCAGGGCTCGCTGGCTTGCCTGAAGCAGCACTAGGTCACGGCAGGCACACAGCCGCCCAGCATCTTCAGCCACGAGCAACAAGGGCTGCTCCAAAACTGGAAGCCTGGCCCTGCACCAAAGGCAGTGCCATGCTCAGCTGCCACTCACCGGCTCTGCAAGTTCAGGCTGTGCAGGGAAAGCAGCTGGAGCTTGATGCTCCTTTGCTCCTCTTCAGCCTCTTCCTCAATGCCAGAGGCAGCCAGAGGAGCTGCTGACCCTGCTGTTGAGGCCTGCAGACAGACAGAAGTGAGAGAGATGGGCAAAAGGCGATCCCTCAGGAGCTGCTTTCTGTTGAGCTGGGAAAGGACCCAGAAGAAGGGGAAATGGAAGACTTTGATACAAGTGGGACTCTGAGTCATGAAAAGCCCAGGAAGTTGGCTGAATGAGGTGCTACTCCCATCTTGCTGTGCATTTGAGCTTCCCTGCTGCCTAGAAGCAGCAAGATGCCTTGGAGCTGTCCCATTTGCCTTTCATCTCTTGAAAGGCTCTTCCCTGCAAAATCAGCAAACAGCCAGTGCTCCCTTTGCTACTGCTGATGCCACGGGGCACTTGGCCTTTCTTTCAGCCTCCCACGCTGGCACTCCACACTGGACTGCAAGAGGCCAAGCTGGCAGAATTGCCGCCCCATTGTCACACGCCAGCAACGTCACAGCTTCCTTTGCCACTCACCAAAGGCCAGGCTTGCCTCCATCCGCGTGTCAGGTGACCTGCAGCCAGCAAGGGAAAAGGAACCAGAGGCCCTTAGAAAAGTGCCTGTGCTGGCCACTCCCGCAGCACAAGGCAGTCCCAACACAGAGCATTTCCCTTTCCCAACATGCCTCCCGGAGCAACAGCTCTTTCCCACAGCAGGCAAGAGAACAACAAGGACGCTAGAGTAGGCTCTGTCTACATTTGGGGCTCTTTTGCCAAGAGAGAAATAGAAAGACGCTGCTGGAAATGCCCCTTGCTCTTCAACACTCTCAGCTTCCCTTGTGCCCAACAGCTCAAGCAGCATTTTCCTCTTCTCTTTCTTCTCTTTCTTTTTCTTTTTAGATGTAGATTCTTTTAAATGGCATGCCCTAATTCCCATGCCTTGGCTGAAGATGGTAGCTCAGCAAAGCTTCCACAAAGGGCCCCTTCCCTGTGGCAGCTCCCTGCTGAAGCAGCCCAGGAACAGCTGCTGGGCTCAGCAGCAAACCCTCCCTGCACTGGACTTTGTGCTGCATCGCCAAGGGAATCGCAGTCTTGGCACACCATCAAAGGATCAAGTCACGCAGCCAAGGCCTCTAAGGGGCAGAATTGGGAGCGAAAGGTGCTTTCCTTCGCTCCTGGAGAGAGCCACCGAGTTGCTAGCAGTACTTCTGAGCATCTCCCCTCCGAGTCTGCAATTAGCAGCTTGTCTTGCTTGAAGCAGCAAGAGGAGGAAATGACAGACTCCAGTGCCATGCACTCTCTCGGGGAGGGAAGGCAACCGCTGCAGGTTGCGGGGCAAATACTCTGCACCCGCCCCCCAGTACACAGATGCCCCCTTTTTAGCTGATGCTGCTGGCAGGACATTGACCAAAGCGGTGGCATCTTCATGGCCATTGTGTTCCCAAATAAACTCGGTCAGTGCTGCGGCATAAAGAGCAGAGTGAAGCAAAAGCCGGGTGATGCCAGCCCCAGGAGAAACCTTTACTTACGAGTCAGCTGGGTCAGGTAGTAGCCAGAATAGACAACAGAAAAGACCGTGCAAACCGCGGCACAGACCTGCCCGATCATTTTGGCAGCGCTGTGCGGGTTTGCACACTGAATGCCAGCCAAGGCAAAGCCCAGACTCCTCTCGGGGTGCAGGCCGTCTGCTGAGAACTCCTTGAGCACAAGGATCCTCCTGCAGGGAGCGAGCAGAAGAGCCGCTCTGGACAAGCAGGCCTTGCGTGCACCGGGGCAACGCTGTGCTGACAGCACTGTGACGTGGCACCGCTCCCCTGACCTCACAATAGCAGCTGTTCTATGGCTTCCTTGTGCCCAGCAAGGCAACCTTCTGTACAGCTGATGCGAAAGAAAAGCCTG
This sequence comes from Molothrus aeneus, assembly GCF_037042795.1. NCBI lineage: Eukaryota > Metazoa > Chordata > Aves > Passeriformes > Icteridae > Molothrus > Molothrus aeneus. The sequence goes on along the minus strand of NW_027099068.1, from coordinate 2,819,882 downwards.
GGAAGTTCTCCTCACTCATAAAGCAGCAGAAAATGTCCTCCCAGTCCATAAGGCAGTGCTCAAGGCGTCCCAGGGGAACTCAGAAAATGGGCCAACCCAAGCGGCATCCAAGGAATCCAAGCAAACGCGCCTTTTGGTCCCAAAAGCTTTGACTGAAAGCAAAAGTCTGCTTCTTCTAGGTGGCATGGGAGCTGGTTCTGAAAAGTCTCACTTCTTCAATGACATTTAGGGGGAAAAAGAAGCAAAGATAATAAAGTTCCAGGAGTATTTTAGGCTGCAGTCACTTCTCGAGCACGCGGGTGCGTGCTGACCTATGGAGGGGCTTGACAGCTGGCCTGCAAGCAAAGCTGAGTTCATAGAAGACATCCCAATTGATGGGTTTTGAGTGTATCCATAGCAAGGAAGAAGACAAGGCCGTCAGCATGGAAACCGATTAGTAAAGAGAGATGAAATTTTCGTAAGCTAGACTAGTGCCTAAGTAGATGTGTATACTTGCCTTATAAATTTCTGTAAAACTTTTGCCAATTCTATTGACGTTAATTGCTTTGCACCAATGGATATAAGAAGTTCTTGTGGTGTAGTCAGTGACTTAAGATCACGCTTTGTTAAGAGTGTAGAAGCTGGAGAACACGCAGAATAAAGAAAACTTTTTTCTTCTTGGACCCTGATCACGTGTGTATGTCACGTCCGGCCTAATGGTGACAGTTCCCCATCTCTGGATCAAGAGACAAGTATTGTCTGACAGGTAGCTTGTCAACAAACTGGGAAAGAATTGAGTACCTGGGCATGCAGATTTCTGAAGGGAGGAAAGAAAAGTGTTGACAAGAATAAGCCTGAGTTTTAAACGCCTGAAAGAGTCAAAAATAACACGTTGTGGGATATTGTGCCAGATGTTCCACAGAGTTAAAACCAACCACAACTCATTAGTATCTGGACTTCCTTGCCCACTATGCTTAGAAATGTTGCTTGAAGGCACTTTGTATCTAAAAATCCAGTTCCTGTAGATGACTGTAGATGTAGATCAAAATCCTACCAAAAACTCTGTGTCAAAACCAGCAAGAGTGAGACTTTTGTCCTTGGCAGTAGCTTCCAGGTGCTCCTGTGTCGCAGACATCTTTCATGAAAAATCCTTTCTTAGGATTTTTCCTTGTGAGAACCTGCAGTTTCAGCAACCAAAAGTAAACAATGGTTATCTGCTGCTGTGGAATGCAACAGGTAGACCCGTGATTGGTCTCCTGTGGATCTTTGGATTTACTGACCACTCATGGCAGAGCTGGCTCTTACCCTCTGTCTGAGACACAGATCTTTGTTATTCATTCTTTTCTATTCTTAGCTTAGCTAGCTTCTGAAGAAACCTTTTCCTTTCTATTTCTTTTTAGTATAGTCTTAATGTAACATATATCATAAAATAATAAATCAAGCCTTCTGATCATGGAGTCAACATTCTCGTCTCTTCTTCATCCTGAAAACCCTTGTGACCACGGTCACAATTGGTGACCCCTCGACTGAGGAGGACAATCATCACTTGGTGAGACCACCAGAGGAGCATTGCTGCACTGGGTAAACCCCGAATGTGTGGCATTGATGGTTGCTTCCCAAGTGACCACAGAAGTGGATTCTAGCCAGGAGCTGAAGAACTGAAGATCCGGATTTGGACAGAGTTCACAGCAAGGCTGACCACAAAGAGAACCTTCTGAAAAGCCTCCAGGAAGATGTTCAGAAAGCTCAGCAGAACCATGCAGATAGCCAGAGAGTCCTGGACACTGTCACAAGGTACTGTTGGTTTTTCCCCTCCTGAAGATGAGGCCATTTGCAGTTTGTGGCTGCTCATGTGGAGGACTTCCCCTCTAGAGGATGATCCATTCTCCTCTTCAGAGAACAAACTAATTGCCTGTAATGAGTTAATGTCTTAGTTTGTTCATCAAGACTATAGAAGGGGGAAAAGCCAATAATAGAAAAACCGCAAGAATAGATGTGACCAACTAATATGTTGCAAGATGAATATAACGGGCTAATATATTGCAAAATAACTGTCATAAGGCTTAAACCACAAACTGTCAGAAGCTAATATGTTGAAAGGCTAACTAAGCAAATGTGTAACTATATGTAGCTATGTGCCTATATATGGTAAAGGCTATTGTAAGACCTTGAGGAAGAGGACGGGAGCCTTCATCCAGACGACCACCAGAAGGCAGAATAAGACCCCCTAGCAACTATCGGCACAGACGCAGAGAACACCGGAAGGACACCCAACAACAACAGATAAAAAGGAGGACTGAACTGCAGGGTGGTGTGGGCCGATGGTGGAGTGGTGACTCCCTGGCTACACCCAGCACTCCCGGGTGGGTGCAAGCCTTTTGTTGGCTTCACCCAGTGCTGTAATTTGCCAGTTATCGCTTGCTCTATCAATTAATAAATTACATTTCATTTGGACTCACTTGTCGGTGATTGATTCCTCACCGCAACTTATAACACCAGACAAGATGTCCGGAAACTTTCGCAGCACAGAGCAGCCTGCTGAAGCCCAGAGGACACTGTCACAAGGTACTGTTAACTCTTCCCTTCCTGACAATGCTGCCATTCGCAGAATGTGGGAGGACATTTGGGAGAGGGTTCCTATGGAGATGCAGGTTCCATTCTCCCCCTCAGAGGAGAAAATTATTACCCTCTGGCGAGAATGGGGTCATGAGGACAGAGCTCCTCTGGTGACGAGACATTTCTATGAGTTTTTTAGTTGGACAAAACACCTTGGGTTTTTTGTTGATGTTCTGTATGCTTTTGATATATATATATATATGGGAATGTATGGAATCGATTTTCGATGACACTCGTTATCAGGGTTTTGGATATCCTCAGATTTATCTGTCATTCAGAACTCACTACCCAGTTTTGAAATGGAAAGCAGCTTCTTTTCAGTGGATTGCCGACTGCAGGGGTCAAGCTCCCTTCCCACCGGCCCCAGCAGGAGTGGACCCGGTCCAGGAACACGACCTGCTGCTTCCTGGCCCGCCTGAATCGCAGCGGGGGATCGAGGCTTCGCCCGCAGCTGAAGGAGAGGTTTTTTCTGCGCCTTTGGAGCATGCTCAGACGGAGCCGCTTTTCCCCCCGCCTCGTTGCCCTCAGGGGAGATCTGAGCTTGGCCTCCGGGTCCTGCCCCGGCCAGCCCCGCGGACCCCGCCCTGGCCAGCCCCACAGACCCCGGCCCAGCTGGCTCCGCAGGCAGCGCCAGTCCCCGTGGTGCCGCCTCCCGGGCCTGCGGGGCCTCCCTGACCAGCCCCGCGGGCGTGGCCGCCTCCCTGGGCAGCCCCACCCGCGGCTCCGGCTGTTTCAGCGACTGCGCCTGCGCGGCCGATCCCAGGGCCAGGGGCCGACCCCCCGGCCCTGCCTCCCCCCCGGCTGTCCCGCTGTCTCCCGTGTTGGCTCCGCCGGTTTTGCTGTTTTGCCCGTGCTGCAGCTTCTGGAACCCGGAGGAGACACAGCTGCTGCCTTCGGCCCAGTGGGGGATGCACTCCCTCCGGCCTCGCCACCTGCCGCCAGCCCGGTCCCAGTTCAAGATGATGCTGAAAATGACGCCGAGCCTGCGGAACCATCACCAGAGCTGCCCGCGGTCCCACCGCCCCCAGTGGCAGCTGCTGTGGCACCTGCAACCAGCGTGACTTCCCCCCCATGTTTTTCAGGCTGTCCTGGGGCTGCCCCTGCAGGGGAGCTGGGACAGGGGAAGGGGGTGTCGGCCTCTCTTTCCATGGAGGAGGCATGGCCCGACAGCTGAGTGTGGGCGCAGCCCGGCTGCCTGCTTTCAAACTCAGCGTTTTTCACGAGCCAGTTTGCGTTTGGTTGGGAGTTCCCCCTTGGGGCTTGCAAAGCTCCCTGCCATCCCTCGTGCACCCCAGTGGCGTGGGGGGGGTGGTTCCTGAAAGTTCTGCCTCTGGTCTCCAGCCCGGAGGGGCTGGGGGTGGTACCGAGGGGCAGAAAGTGGGAACACCTTTTGCATTTGCATTGCAGGGGCGAGGGAAACAGCGGAAAGCGACCATCGCTCGCTTGCTGCGGGGAAAAAACATCCCCGGACCCAAGATGAAGATTCTCAGGACAGCTTCTATTCCCCCACTGCCGGTATGGGCCGGTGGTTCGGGGGGAAGGAAGCGTTTGGTCACTCATCTGCCATTGCACTGGCAGCAGGGTGCTGGTCTGTGACAACGCAGAGCCCACCTCGTGGGTCAGGTCTGGGCCGTTTGGCTCGGTTCCCCGGGCCAGGGCCACTGCCCGGCCAGCTGCTGGGTTTGGGGGCTTTGCTTCCCCCGTCAGGACCTGGGCCAGCGTTCTGTGGGCAAGGTCTGGGGTTCCTGATCCTTCCAAGAGGGCCAGGGCCCCCTCAGGGCCTCAGAGACTCCTCTCTGCTGCTGCTGCTCTTTCCAAAAATGAAAATAAAATTAAAAAAAAATTAAATAAAAAGAGTTGAGCTAGCAGCAGCTCAAAAGCATTGAAGAGGCAAAAATTAGCCTCAGCCCAAGTGGTTCAATAACAGGCTGTTGCCAAGACATTCTAGAAATTTTCTCAGAATTGTTTGATGACTATGAATGGATTTTTGATAACTATTGATGGATTTTTTTTTATCAATTTGTTGTTTCAGGATTCTGCAAGCCTGTTTCAGGACCAAAAGAAACTTTCAGAGATGTCAAAGAGGAACATCTTCACTCCATGGACTTTCTCCTGAAACTCGGCTGTTTGGACTTGGAGCAATGAACTTTCTTTGCAATTGTTTTTTGCATTTTCTTATATTGTAAGATTGTTTTAGTGATATGATAGAATTTTATGTTCTCCAGGTGAAGAATTTCCCTGATCATTTCACATCAGCACTTGATTGAGGTTTTGCTTGGCAACAGATAACCTGTCAAGTGTTGGTTCTTTCCTCTGCATGAGCCCAGCAGAAAAAATTACAAACACTTTTCTTTCTAATTTAACTAAAATAAAAAAGGGTGATATGTCACAGACATCTTTTATGAAAAATCCTTTCCTTAGGTAGGATTTTTCCTCCTGAGAAGCTGAGAGGCCTCAGGAATGAAATGTAAACAATAATTATCTTCTGCTGTGGAATGCAACAGGCAGATCTTTGATTGGCCCAAGTTGGATGTTTCTAATTAATGGTCAATTACAGCCCAGACAGGGGCTCGGACAGAGAGTCTGAGCCACAGGCCTTTATTATCATTCTTTCCTATTCTATTCTTAGCTAGCCTTCTGATGAAATCCTTTCTTCTATTCTTTTAATATAGCTTTAATGTAATATATATCATAAAATAATAAATCAAGCCTTCTGAAACATGGAGTCAAATCCTCATCTCTTCCCTCAACCTGAGATCCCTGTGAACACGGTCAGAGGGGACACGCAGGGTCCTGCTGCCGTTCTCCTCCGCGCTGCGTTCTGGGCCCGGACAGAGAGGAGCAAGGGCAGCTCAGGCTGCAAAGGTCCCTGTCCTGCTGCTCCAGCTGCACAGCACCATGGAGTTAAAGGTCGTGCTGAGCATGCTGAAGGGAACAAGGACCCTGGGTTTTAGAAGAGCCAGCTTGAGGATGCTGTGAACCCAGCCATGTGGGATTCCATGGCAAGCATCCACTGAGGGCAAAGGAGCTTGCAATGCTGGAAGGTTTCACAAAGAGCTTCCTCAAAGCACAGCAATGCTCCATGCCTACACACGGACAGGAACAGGGCAGAACCAGAGACCACCATGGTCTAGCAGTGAGCTTTGGGTGTGCCTGAAAGCAAATGGAGCAGCAGCAGCAGGGAGTGGCTGAGACTCAGAGGCGCGACTGTCCCAGCGGCCGCAGCGCTGTCAGGCAGTGCCTGCACACTGGGTGCGGTTCCGGCGGCTCTGCTCTCCCCACAAGCCAGAAATCGCAGCCCCTACCTCAGATCCAGTCAGAAGCCCAACCAAGCGAGACCAGAGGCAGGGGACCCTTCCCATCTCTCTTGGGCATGGCTGCAAAACAGCTGCTGCGTCTTCCTGCGCCTGTGTTTGGGCTGTGCTGAGCCCAGAGCCGGCCAGCTTGTGCTCCGCTGTGCCAGGAGCGTTCTGGGCGGGCAGGAGAAGGGCTGCGTGCACAGTGGGGAAGGGGCTCACCAGAGCCTCCTGTGGGAACAGGGCTCCACTCCCAGGCTGGGAACAGCCTGGTTTTGCTGCCCTGAGCGTGGGCAGGAGCTCAGGCACGTGCAGAGGCAGAGAGCAGCTCTTGTTTATAGGGGCCCTGGGCTGTGTGCCGCAAGGGACACGTGGAAACAGACTTGGGGGCAAGGAAGATGAGCTCCAGCTGGAGTGCCTGTGCTGCAAGAAGCAGAAGTAATTCAGCCCTGCAAAGGTTTCTTAAGTGTGTGTTGGTGTTCCCTGGGCAATGTAGGCATTTGGGGAAATGCCTTTGGAAGAGAGGGGCTTGCTTCTCAAGCAAAGTGCTTCCCCGGGAGCCCCCAGTGAGATCGGTGCAAGTGTCTCCATTTGACTCCCTGTGTCTCCTTCAGTCCTTGGGGCCCCTTGCACTTTGCAGAGGGGCATGCAAAGGGAGAAGGCTGTGAAGAAATACGAATTATGTTCTCTTGATGCAGAGTGTGATTTTATACCCTCTCTCCTATGGTGCAGATGCTCTTCATTTCTACTGTGTTGATTATTCTTATCAATACATATTTTAACTTGCTCTGGCATTCTTCCCATAGAAAAGCTTTCCTTGGGTATTTGATTTACGTCTGCAAATGTTGATACGTAACTTCAGGTATCTGAATTTAGCCCATTTCTCCTCTCGCTTTCATTTCAGAAAATGTCAGAATTACAGATGTACACACTAAAGTATCCAAGATTTCTGTGCAACAGAAAGATGAGTAAACAGTAGTACAGCCCAATCTACATTACCTTTAGCAGTTACCAAAACCAGTAGGTATTTAGAAAAGTGTGCTTTCTTTCAGCAATATTACAAATCGATTGTTATATACAAATTATAATATTATAATATTATAATATTGGCTTTACACAAATATTAAAATGGATTCTATATGTGTGATATTAAAGTTGTGATCTTTATAACATTGTTATAAAGATATAGTTTTTATTTCTGTTGTTAATTAACCTTAGAGAGCTCCCAAGGCCTTGAAAATACTTGAGACTGATTTTGCAATAAACTATCTTTTAAAACTCTGTTTGGAAAGCAGAAGGTAGGAACATCAGTCATCTGTTGTGTTTGACTTTATTGTTATTTGAGATTGTAGTAAATACTGAGCACGAGCTGGGATGCAGATCGTAATTGCTCATCTTTCCAAAGACAGATATGGATACTATTAAACTGTGCCCTGTTTATTGTTCCTAACTGACTAATTGACTGCAGTAGTTTTATAGCGCTTTTTTATTGTTGTAATGTCTAAATGTAGTGGGAGAATATATATTTGACTTGGGGTAGTTTGGCTTTTGTTTTTCGAATAATAAAACCACTCTCTTCAGCCTGGTGAAGAAGAAATCGGCTTCTGTCCTTGTATACAGCTATGGGTTTGTTTACACAGCTTCTCCTTCCCTTCTCTGCCTAGGCTTTCCCACCTGCAGTTTTCAGTAGAAAAGCAACAAACCTTTGAAAGGCTAAACCTCAACATAACTGTGACCCTCAATCAATACTTCCTTCTTCCAATTTCTTAAGATCTCTTTGTCCTGGGCACTCAGTATGGCCTTTTTCCTCAAAGTTCTTTGCTGTCTTGAATGCTTAGAGCGTAACAGGTAATCCCTGATCTATTTTCAACTCTCTGCTCAGATGCAGACTGCTGGAAGGGAGGTAGGACTGGTACTGGAGACCTGGCAGCTTGTCCAGGAAGCAAAATTTTTGAAAGAATGGTAATGTGGAGAAGCATGCAAGTCCGGGTGGTGAACTCATAGATGCAAGTACTTGCAGTTTCCTGTCAGGGTTTTACAGTTCAAGGGTATGGTCTCTTCTTATTTCTGTCCCTTAATGCTCAATCCTTGCCACACTTCTTCAACTTCTTTTGCATTTCATCTTCCGTGTTTTCTTCCTCTCTTCTTCTTTCTGTGACTTTCTGTGCAGGATGGATAACCTGCCATACACTGTCAGCTTGCTCAGTGACCGAGTAGTGAGTGATATGATGGTGTAGAAATTGGAGGTGCACAGTAGGCAAACGTGTCATGCTTCTGTGTGCCCTCTGCAGGCAAACCTGCTTCCCAAACCTTCAGTCAGGCTTGGAAAAAAGGCTTGTCACCACTACTTTGTTGTGGTTTATGCATTGATGAAGAAACACTTCCATCTCGGCCCGCTTAAGCCACTGCAGAGCAGGAATTGTTGCTTTGGTAGCAGATGTGCTGGCAGGGTCCTTACAGCTCCACAAGATGTGCCTCTTCTGGAACAGATTTCTGCATCTTGGTGCAATAAAATCTATGCTTTAAATGGCACCAGGGCAAGTCATGCACTCATGTAGATGTGTTTTCAGACATAGATATTTCTATATATGCCTAGTGAATGGCCTCCTGGGGAGCAGGGACAAATGAGGAAGGGGGCTGATAAAACATGCTTCTGCTTCAAGAAAAACCCCCGTCTTCCCTTTCCAGAGAAGGATATAAACTTTTTCTTGATTGGCCTAAAGGGGATAAACAAGTCCCTCCATGTCCTGATCTTTTACTAGTCTCAAATTATTTAGAAAAGTTGTAATTTTTTTGTTGTTGTGGTGGGGGGTTGGTGGTGTTTGGGTCTGCACTTCAGACCTGTTCTCCCAGCAGCCAGGGACCTACAGCTGCTGTGGGTGGGGCAGGTGCTCAGGTAATTACCAACAGGTGCTTGGTAATTGCTAACAGCAGTTGAGGTGAGAAGTTGGCTTGTGCCTGGCTGAGGGCTTGAGGACTGTGGTGAGAGAAGGGATAGGGAGTGGAGTGGAAAATATTAGTTACACAAGCAAATCTGAGGTGTAGGTGGCATTTAACTGGATTAGGTACTGCATTTCATGGACTTGATCACAATTTATGAAGAACTGAACATTTAACTATGAGATAGGACTATTTAGTTGCTATTCTAAATGCTGCATTTACTAATATGTAATGTAATTTCTTTGTATTTTGCTCAGAAGCTGTCTCAAAAACATTGAAGTCCAAATAAAGTCTTCATAAACACAAGTTAATAGCTTACTTTTTGTTAAAAAGGGAAGCTGAAAGGGCCAATGGCTCTTGCATTCAGTAATTCACACATTTTAAAAGAAGTGGCTCTCTCCTGTTCCTGTGGCTAGCTTGTCTCTTCAGGCTAGGAAACATTTCTGGGAGCATTTCCTTGCTGCTCCTATATCTCTATCCCTGTGGAATCTGATGCTAATACTATATTTTTCTAAAATTAGAAAATTTTAAATTTCTGTAGGCCCTTTCATTTTGTAATTTGCACCTGTCACTTGAGGGGGAAAAAAGGTCTGATAAGGTTTTTTTCTTGTAGGCCTCTCAAATTGCAGCCCATTGCATTTAGCTGCAAAATTCTTAGTCATGCTAACAGGATGCCTGAAATGGAAACTGGTGGAGAGTAAAAGAAATTGCCTGGTGCAGATGCTATCAACTATTTTTAGTTCCTGACAGTCCAGTATTTCCCTTACTCAAGGACTGTTCATATTTCTTTCTCTTTTTCTTGCAGCTCTCAGTTCTGTGATGACCGAGAAACAAAAATACAAAGTAAGGGTATCCAGAGTAGATGGACTTTATGAGAATTAGGGGGCAATTTGACCATACACTGATCTGTATGATTGCCTTCTTCTGTGAAAGATTGTAGTGGTGTTGTAATATATGCTGGGAAATAATTTATGCTATAAAAGCATGTATTTCATCAAGATTGTGAAATCCAAACAAGTCTCTTACCACAAGCAGCCCAAGAGGCAGACGTCTATTCAAATTCCGAAATTCCTGAAGGCAGCAGGAGAACAATCAGCACTTAGCTTATGAATAGAGGCACCCAGCACAATGATCACCATTATCCCGAGTCATGGGCAGACACCTCAGAGCGATCATTGCCCTGTTGATAACATCGATCAAGATGGCCAAAGTCGCCAGAAAGGTACATGTGAATACCCGACTTCCCCGATCCATCAGCGCTGGCTGTCAACAAGGAAATGGCGATGGTCCAGCTCTGCACAGGGAAAGAACCAACTATGAATATGCAGAGTTACAAAAGAAACTGGGACTCCTTCGCCTCGGGCATAATAAACTGTACAAAGCATCCCTGCAAGAAGTGGCTCTCATGAACAATGAACGGGGCAGGGTCCGATGCGATAGAGGTGGGATCCAGGTTCCCCCAGCGCTGACCCCGGGCTCGACGCTGTCTCTTTGGCTGTGGTGGTTTTGAGGACCGTATTTTGGTCGCAGAAAAAGATAAATAAATCTTTTCTCATTTTTGATAATTTGGATTTCGGTTGATCATTTAATAGAGTGGGATTGCAATCATTTCTGCTGGTCAGTATTTTAGTGTTAACACAGCTACCCAGGGAGCCAGACAGGTTTTATGACTCTCTTTGGAACTGAAAGAAAAAGAGAAGAAAATGTGTCTGTGGTATTTTCCTACAGCAGTTCCACATGCTATTGGTGGCATGTAACAACTGGATTTCACCTCTAGTAACTACTTGTGGTGCAGTCTTAAGCGCGCTAGTTGTGAGAGCTGCTTCTGTAGAAAGGTGATTTCTACTACTGCTGTGTTAATTCTTCCTATAAAATTTAAACAACCCAACAATTTCCTAGTTGCTTCTAGTTGTTTACACAAGTGCTTGTATTTGTACCCCTGGTCTTGGATCTTTTAATTCTGCACTCAAGATACCCAAAAGGTGCAAGAGCTGTATGTACCCAAGCCAAGGGTGTGTTTGGATGGTGGTCTGGGACAGAGAGTATTCTCCTCTGGAGTTAAAACTGGCCAAGTTTCAGCTTTTTATTGGCAGGCATTTTTAACTGAAAAAATAACAGCTTAGAGTTTTTAAATCCCCAGAGTAGATAATGTAAACATAGAGCATAATTTACAAGCTCGCTTTGGGAACTGGTTGCAATTAAGTGTTGCCTCCTGAGGTGTCTCAAGTTGTGGGTGTCTTAAAGAAGAAGAGAAATAGGAATTTACGAGACAGGAAACAGAACTCCAGAACTTTTCACTACACCAGGTCCTGTACTGAAGTGGCTGTTGTGAAAAATGCAGCCAGGACCACGGAACCTAGCAGTCTGAAGAAACTGCTGTACAGCAACAGCTGAACTTCAATGTGCTTGAGCCAGTGCTGCTGGCAGCATTATCTCTGCATCCTGGGACACTTCCCGGTTCCTGTGCCTTGACACTGCCTCCACATGGGGCTGGGGATGGAGTTTGGGTCTATGAACTGGCTGGTGGTGAGAAACAGGTTCATTTTTGTCAGATGAGGTGATGGTGTGCACGTCTCTCTGGCTTAGTGCCCTTTGTGAGCTTCTTACTTCAGCCAGAATCTGTGGAGTGTTTAAAGCTTGCTGCTTTTTTGGGGGGGTGGGTTTTTTTGGGTACTATTAAGAGAAATGAGTTGTAGATGTCTCTGAAATGTTCCATTTTCATCCTTATGCAAGAAAGTGAGGAATAGACTCTTTTCATCCCTTGGGTAATTATTTGCTTTATTATTGCACTGAAGTGAGATAGGATTAATGTAGGTTACAGGTAGTAACAGAATATGAAATAAGACAACAAAAAGCACAAGAGCAAAAGATAAAAATAGTCTCAGGAATTAACCTAGTACTTTGAGAATTTATGAATTTTCATAATGCTTGCAATGATGCCTAAATCTATTTTTCCTTTCAGTTAAAGAATGTGTTTTCAAGTATTTTGCATACAGGATTGACGGGGGATGTACAAACTTGAAGAATTTCAAGTGTGCAGCTTCAGGAATGAAGTAATAAACTTTTGAATCAGGTTCTCAACCTGAATAAACTGTTGAGTACCCCACAGCAATTGCAAGTTATATATTCATATATATATATATATATAATTGCAAGCTAATAACAGTGCAATGAAAATACAATAGCCCCCTTAGCATTTTCTCCCTGGCCTTGTAACATTTTTTTTGTGCCTTGTTCCTTAGTTTGCTTTCCAAACCATTCCATATCCTCAGGAGACCTTGAGAACAATCTCATTAGTAGATCTGGAAAATCAGTTTTGAATATAGGAAATTAAATGAGGAATCACACTTCATAAGCTTGGGCTTCTGGATTGAAAACTTCAGATAATTCAAGCAGACATTGCTGAATGCTCATCCTGGTCTGGCAGGCTCCAGTCTCTGAAAGGTGGGCAACTGAAACCTCTGTGTTTGCACAGAAAGGCAAGTTATGGGATAGCTAGTGAGAGGAATAGTGCATTTGTCTTTACAGACAAGCTGTGGGTCTGCTGATAGATAAAACTAACAATGGGAAGGGTTCCACTGATTGGTGAATGGAAAAAGAGATTTGCTTTTACAAATAAACTTTAGGTTTGCTGATAAATGAAATTGGACATTGAAAGATGAAAGAAACAATGGGGAAGAAAAACCCCTCCATTCCATAAGAATTAAAAATGAAAAGGGTGGGTTATACATCAGAGGGAAATCTTCAGTATCAGGCATATTGGGGAGTCTGTCCCTCTCAAGTACCTCAGCCAGTGGGGAAAGAGAGAAGGGAAATGGGGCCGGGAAATTGGGATAAAAAGGAGGCTGTGTCCTCCAAAAATTCGAGAGATCCCAGGGGAATGCCCCATGGCCTCTCCCTTTATTCAAATAAAGTAAAAGGACTCCTCTGTCTCCTTTTTGGACATAAACCTCTGGTGTTTGTGGATTAATTTTCCTAACGTGCTGCTGCAGATTTTGGAGACCATTGTGCATAAGAACAGGCACAGGACCAGACTTGGGGCTGGCATCTCTGCATTTCCAGGATGGCCCATGGACAGGGTGAGGTGGTACCCGTGCACTCTGCATCAAGCTGTGATTCTATGGAGACTTCAGCAAGAGAGGGTTTTTTCAGGCTGATTAAACCTTCATCCTTGCTATGCTTGCTGTGACATTTGCATCTCTCTTTTGTAAAACTTCAGAAATCTTAATCATCTTTGGCCCTGTGAAATGTTACAAACATCAGCAAAAGTCATCATAGTTTCCATGCAAAAATACATACATTTTGACATTTGGGAACTGGAAGGAACTAATTTCTATTGTTGATGATACACAAAGAGGGCAGGGTGGTGCCTTGGGGCCTATGTCTGCTACTGTTGACTGGAAAATACCTTTTGAAGTGGCACCCTATGGCCCTGGATGGCCAGAACGGAGGTCCAGGAGGCGAGACGGGTGTTTACTACTGAGTCTTTGACCCTTTAAGCCAAATAAAAGTTGTAAATTCTTAGGATCATGTATTTATAAAACAGAAGTATAAAGTATAAAGAAGAGAATGTTGTAGTGTGTGTGTGACACCTTGAACATACCACATTATACTAACAGACTCTCCAAACATCCATTCTTTTTTATGACCATTATCCATTAGGAAATGCCATGTAAAACTTATTTCTTTGTTGAGAAGTACCTCACCTACTGACAATTAGAATTGCTTGAGGAGCGGGGCCGCACCTGCCTGCAGAACTGACCATGGGCCAAGGGAAGGTGCTGCTGCCCAGAGCCAGCCCGAGGTGTCCCTGAGGATTTGTCACATCCTCTGCCTCCCCTGGCAGTGCTGCCACAGAGCCCAGCAGGAGGGATTCCAGGGATTTGTCAGCACGGGGAGGCAGAGCGTGAGCTCCCACTGATATTTCCATCCAGGGCTGGCACTTTCAGGCCAGCAATGACAAATTCTGCAGCTCTGGCTGCACTGTTGCTGTTGGCACTGCTGTGGCAGCCTCTGCCACCAAGCAAGAGCATCTGCAGGGGCAGGATGGTGCAGAGATGCCTCTCAGAGAATGGAGAGAACACCTTCAAACAGCATCTGGCAGAGTTAATGAAGGGCTGGTAAATCCCTTTGAAGGGGACGGCTCATAAAAACCTCTCTCTGTGAAAAGAAGAGACAATAGGAGTGAAGAGGGAATGAGAAAGGGGAAGGGAAAGGTCAAAAAAGAGGAAAAGGAAAGAGAAAGGGAGAGAGGGAGAGGATAGAGGCCTTGGAAATTCTGATTTGATCTAAAGGACATTTTCTGACAACATAGATATTTGCTACAATAAATAGTGCTTTCCCACAGGCTTTGGCTTTCTAGCTCTTGATATTAACTGAGCCCAGTGAGTTTTAGAAGAGAGAGGAAAAGAATTAGTAAAAAGTTTTCCTTCAAGACCAAATATCTGCCAGAGACTGAATGCTATGGTTAATGGCTTTTGAACATTGACAGGAATGATCAAAGCATTAAAGTAATTAAACAGGGCTCTCAGTATCCAGCACAAGTTGTACTGGTGAGGAGATTAAACAGAGATTCTCATTGCCCTGTGTGTTTTATACTCTTGAAAACAGAGGCTTAGTAACAGTATTTCATGCACACACAGTAACATAAAGAATGACAGCTCATGCCTTTTTGTCCTGGTAAGTATTTGCTGCAGCAGCCACCTTTCTTCCAAGTCATGATGTGTTCAATGCCATTTTTCCCTGTTTTCTGTTGAAAACTGTTTCCTATCAAAGAAGGATTAGTACCATATGTAGTCTTTTCTTCTTGTCAAGGAACAAGCTTAAATCTCCAGGCAAATATAAAAGGCTACAAGATTTTAGAAGTATGTAAATTACAGTGTTAATGAACCTGACTTGAATTCAGTTTTGACTTCTGAAGAATTAAAACTCCAAATGGGAATGACACAGCCTCACCTTTCCTTAGCAATATGTGAAAGGCCAGAACAAGAAGAGGGAATCTGGTGCCTGCTGAAATCAACATGTCCTGAGAAATTATTGTTATTATTGAAAGAACAGTTTAAATTACAGGAGGGTCTCTTGCCTTGCTGAGCCCTCAGCCCTCTGTGATACACCTCACCTCAATGCAGACTTCAGGTGGTTTGGGGTTTTCTTTTTCTTTCTCCAAAACACCAAGAGATCAAAATTCTTGGTAAAAACAGGACTTCTACTTTCAGTCCAAGCCAAAGAGAAGCTCTGCAGGGCTTCTTCCTAGATACACATAAAATACTCTGGTGATCTTATCACACCCTGTTCTCAAACTTTTGGCACCAGCTTCTACTCTGGAACACCATGACTTCCTTGTAATCTGAAAGAGGGAACAAATCAAACCTCAACAGCTGGTCCTACTTTGAAAACCAGTGTTCCTCCCACCAGAAACTTCTTTTCCTGTTGTGACAGATGAGTAATGTGATGACTGACTCTCACAATTAATAGACAAATATCATGTATATAAGTTAAGAAAAGTTTTATAGATTTATAGTTATGCTGCACCCCATGCCCTGGTTATCAAGGGAAAACTGGGGTTGGGACATCTGGGAGGGCTGGTTTGTCACTATGGCGACACCTGAGCCCCAATCAGAATTTGAGGAAGAGATCTCCACCACTGGACAGCGAAGAAGGGGTTGATGGACAGAACTTTGGGAGGGCTTAAAGGGTTAAAAAGGGAAAGCCTCCAGCGGGAGGGGGCTGAGCACATGGTGAGGAAAATCTTTTGCTGCTGGTGCTGTAACCTTTTTTCTTGATTCAGTCTTCTGTTGTATTTTTGATAAGGTTTAATAAACTTTCCTAAACTATGAAAAGTGAGTAGCTATTTCTCACACTGTGGTCTGCAACCCTCACTCTTTATTACAATAAAATTCTTCTTTTTATTAGGTTTACATCAGTTCCATACGCTTTTATGAGCTTTTTATGCCTTTTTATCTATATATGTTTAAGACCACTATCTGCTTATTGCAACATTCCAGGAATCCCTTTTGACTCTTCTCTCCATACTCCTGCAGAAGGTCAGGTCACTGTGGGTTTTACACCAATAACAATCCAGGTTGTTCAGATCCTAGGTGTGACGGGCAGGCACAATTTCCCTGCTGACACAGGGACTGAAGACAAACCCCTCTGTTGTCACTGAAAACAAAAGAAAGGAGGAAGTTTCTGCCCATTGCAAAGTCCCCGTTTGCCCTGAAGGACTCTGCCTCTTCTTTCTCAGCAGCAGCTCAGCAGCTGGATGCCAAGAAGGACAAGAGAGGGAGGGGTGGTTGATTTGTGTGACAATTTAACAGCACTTGCACACAAGAGCTGAGTCTGTCAGCAACATCTCTGCAGAGGCAAGTCCTTGCTGAGGATGCAGAGCTGTGTCACTTGTGTTTAGTTTGCATCGAGTTAATGGCACGGTGGCTTTTCATGCTGCAGGTGTGGCCCCTGTGACAGCAGCCTGTTCATCCTTCAGGGGGTTTGCACCCACAGGGACAGTGCTGCTCCTGCCAGCACACCCCAGTTTGTCCTCATGCCAAAAAGCCCAGGCAGAACTTACTTCTTAAAGGAACGTTTTCCTTTTGCTCTCAAACCAAAGATTTAGATGTAATGGTATAATAGGAACAAATCTTTTCCCCTGCTGTCTCTTGGGACAGGAGGAAAATCCTATCACATCCAGATAGCAAGGCACTGATTTCACTTCCACTCTGGAAATGACTTGCAGGAGCAATTGAATAAAATTCTCTGCTGGAACAGTGAAGTCCTGCCATGTGGAAGGGGCTAACAGTGGGCCTGTTAGCTAAAGGAGCGAGAAGAAGCTGAGAAGTAAGAAGAAACTGATAAGGAGCTCTCTCCAAGGCTGTAGCCAAGGAGACTGAGAGAAGAAAGATAGAGGAACTTTGCAGCTGGATGAAACATTTTTAGAAAGTTAATTAAGTCATTATAACTTCTCACCAATAGTATTATGTTGATATATTGTAGCCAATAGTAAAGATAGAAGAAAGATAAACAATTAGAAAGTGTATAAAAATCAGCCATATTCAATAATAAAGTGTTGCCAACTGAGACTGCTTGTAGTCTCTGCTTTATGTCGTGACCGCCTCGACAGCGACACTGCCACTCTAAGTCAGTGTGGTGCCTGAAGGGTTTTGTAGCAGGTTTGCATCTAAGTTGATGCTACAGAAGTTTATGAGGTCCAACAGAGACCTAAGGTTTGCACAGCAGAGTTTAGGCTGACAGCTAAGGGACCATAAATTAAATGGTCTTTCCAACCCAGAAGGCTGATGAGAATTGTTGGTATTTGTGCTCTCCTTCCTTGTTTAAAGGATAGCAACATATTTGATGAGATTTTGGCATTGCAGCTAAAGATCATGGCCAGATGAAGTCACCTGAGTGGTTGTTGTGCATTTCTAATTGTGGAGGTCAATAATCAGTGTAACTGCTTCTGGTAATCCGGCTCCAGTCTCACACAGAGCATTGCTGGTTGGTCACTCTTATCTCCACAGCCCAGCAGAGATCCTGTTTTGGATGGCTCTCACTGCTCCCAAGGCCCCAGGGACCAGTCACTGCCTCTCCTCCTTCTGCTTTCCCTTCCAGGATCAGAGATTTCCTGCTGCTTCCTCCACGTCTGAGACAACTGGAGGAGATGAGGGGCTGAGGATGTGGCTTCTGACAGAGAGTTGATAACGCTCAGCTGAGTATTTTATTCTCCTGCCACTAAGCTGTCAGGCTGCTGCTGGAATTCCTCCTGCTTGGAAAGGGCTGGTGTGAGCAGCAGGAATTGTTGCTGGCTGGAACTTTTCCAAGAGCTGGACAAAAGAAGCATTTTGTGGAAGGCCACCAGCTGCCCTTGGTCAGCAGCACAAGGTGTGAGGTGCCCTTTGAAGGCCATCCCTGCACAAGGACAGCCTGGCCTTCTCCAGTGCCCAGAGCACCTTCCAGGCTTTTGGGCTGGCCTCGTCCCTCACCCTGGAGAAGCAGGTTGCTGTGGGAACTCTCATATCCACAGTTTCTGGCTGGATTGCCGTGTCTTACCACAGACAGCCCTGGAGACACCAGTAGAGACTCCATCTGCAATAAAAGGGGACTTTGTTCCAGCTTTTCCCTTGGACCAGCATGCAGCAAGCCCACCTGGGCCTCATTCAGCTCTGTGTGGGCTGGTAGTCAGCTTCTGCTGGGAATTTAAAGCTTTTACCCTACTTTCCACAGCAAATAGTGGAGCAAACCCAGCCGCACCAACCCCCAAATTTCACTCTAAAAACCACAATTTTCATTTTCCTCTATTCAAGCCTTGAAGAAAACAAACTTTACTTGAGTAAGCTGGAGGCACAGTGTCCTCCAGGATCATTCTTGAGTAGGACAATATTGCAGGAGAAGACTGGCAAACCCAGAGGTTACTGGTGCTTAGGAAGCTTTGCAAAACCTTCCCACGTGCGGTGCTCTTGCAGCCTCCTGAGCTCCTGGAGCCCTCACTCAGCTCAGGCACAGTTGGGACAGAAGGGGATGGTTCCATCTGTCAGATGTGGGGACAGGAGGAGGGAAGACTTTGCAAACGCTGCCACGAGGGCAGGGCTGTTTTCATTGATGGTGCCAAGTGGTAGTACATCATCTTTGATTAAATGTGAGGTGCTGAAGGGCAAAAATTCTCAGTGCTAAGGAGAGAGTGTCTCCACTTACACAGCAAGGTAAGTGAAGGGGAAAGTGCAATCTGTATTTCATGGGAGGTGTTCAGTTTTTAACCAAACATTTTTGCAGAAGACGTGCCCAGGCAGGGGTGATTCAGAGCATTTTATCAGCCTCACAGAGTATCCCCACATCTGCTTGGCCACATTTTCTCTCTTTTTTCATTGTGAATGATTTCTCCTGCCAGGGTTGCTCCTGCTTGGAGTTCTACTCTCAGTGGAGCCCCAGAATTTTCTCAGCAGGCCTCTGCAGCGAGTTCTGAGCCAAGGTGGGGCTCTGCTGCCAGCCCAAATCTGCGCTTCCCCTGCCCAGCCTGAGTGCAGGTGGGGCATGTGCTGGGCATGGCCGGAGACTTGCATGGCCAAAATCCTATACAGAACTATACAAATCTCAATTTAGGTTAAAAACAGGAATTTATTCTATTATTACAACCTTTCTATGTAATAATATACAAATAATAACTTCAGTTAATTTATATCCAACCTCCACAACAACGCACTATACACAAAGATCAATTAGGTGTTTAACAACTTAATTTATTACATATTACTACAAGGATTAAGCCCATCTAGGAATACAAAAATATCTCCATAGATATGTAAATAGAATTACATCCAGAAACAGATAAATATGCATATAAAAATAGACTTATATACCTATACAAATACCAATATTCCTATTTTAAAAGCCATATAACAAAAATTGTATCAAAAGAGATACCTACACAACTTTACCCACAGGAAATAGAAATTAACACAGATATAACAATATCCATGTCTACATACATAAATTTATACACATATATGTAATTTCAAAAATATATATATATACATAGCATACATTCATAACAAAATAAATATACATAAATATAAGAATATACACATTGAAATAAACACATACAAATAGCAGCCCACATATGGAAATACACATATAATAACTGTGGCTACGTTCAAGTCCGTGTATCTTTAAACAGCACTCGAAGCAGAGGGATCCCAGCTGCCCCATCTTCAAAGCCTCTCGCTCGGTCTCCTCCTCCCGTGCAGAGCAGCTCTCCTGGACAGCGACAGCAGATGGAACATCTGGCAAGCAAAGGGAACACTGAGTGAGTATGGGGACGTTTCCCTTGGCAGCAGCTGCACTTCCATCAGGGAAGAGGCAATGTCAGAGCCTCCCCAGGGGGGTCAGAAAGAGAAAGCAGCCGAGCGGGCCAGGCTGTGGTGAGCGCAGCCGCGGCGGGACTGTCCCGCAGCCCCGGCAGCCCGGCAGAGCCGGCACAGCTCCCGGCCCTGCCGGCACAGCTGCCTTGCCCAAGGACAGCCCCTGTGCCGGCCGGGGCAGCTGCGCTGAGCAGCCCCAGCATG